>NC_058403.1:69933675-70063267 GCF_002201575.2 Neomonachus schauinslandi
CCCCCCCCCCCCCCCCCCGTGCATGCTCTCTCTCAAGTAAATAAATAAAATCTTAAAAAAAAAAAAAGTTTTGGAAACATAGTGATGATGGTTGTACATTGTGAATATAATTACTGCCACTGAATTGTGCACTTAAAAGGTTAAAATGGCAAATTTTATGCTATATAAGAGCGCCTGGATGGCTCAGTCATTGGGCGTCTGCCTTCGGCTCAGGTCATGATCCCGGGGTCCTGGGATCGAGCCCCACATCGGGCTCCCTGCTCAGCGGGAAGCCTGCTTCTCATTCTCCCACTCCCCCTGCTTGTGTGCCTTCTCTCGCTATCTGTCAAATAAATAAATCTTAAAAAAAAAAAATGTATGCTATATATATTTTACAATTCTGAAAAACCTAATGATGTGAAATACCAAAACCAGTGAACTGTACACTTTAAATGTATCAATTCTATGTACAGATATCAATAAAGCAGTTTTAATAAAGTGTAACTACTGTTGAAAACATCATTAAATGGCAAATATGTTATATATATTTAGCACAATAAAAGTAATTCCCAAAAAAAGGCAGGTCCACCAGAGCACAGGCACCATATTCAAAGCATAGACAAGAAACACTGCGTGGCTTATTGATCACATTAAGTGTGCTAGAGTCAAGTGTTCAGTATGGGGCACACTGAATAGCTGCTGAGTCTACAGGGTGGAGGGCTTTAAATAAGAATAACTGAACTAGATGGAACTGGTCACTGAAAGCTAGTTGAGGTTCACTGCATGCTTAAGGGAAGAATTAAATGAATGGAGATGTAGTGCTGTAATCAAGTAAGTTAAGGACATAACTGGGGCTTCTGGGTGGCTCAGCTGGATAAGCCACTGCCTTCAGCTCGGGTCATGGTCCCGGGGTCCTGGGATCAAGTCCCACATCAGGCTCCCCCTGCTCTGCACGGAGCCTGCTTCTTCCTCTCCCTCTGCCTGCTCCTCCCCCTGCCTGTGTTCTGTGTGTGTGTGTGTAAATAAATAAATAAATAAATAAAATCTTTTTAAAAAAAGAAAAGAACTGAAAGTTCTTTATGGAGTTCAGTAATACAGGAATCCAGTGCTTTTTGTACTTCTGGGGTTGCTCTACTGACTACTGCTTATCTGTGAATATTTATATAACTTTCACATGACTGAAGGCTCCATGTGGGCCATTCTTCTGGGTTTGTTTCTTTGTTGTCATTTTCAACCCAACAAACAACTGAACACAGCCTGGGCATTCTAACAATGAACAAAATGTTACCATCGACCTCAATCAACATGTTGGGGCCCATAAAACCCAAATCCCCGAGAAAAATTTAGACAAGTATTAATCAGCTTTTTATCCTTTTCGAAAATGGATTAGTGGTGATTCACTTTTTAAAGGATTTTGATTTTTCAGACAACACGCACGCTGGGTTTTACTCACCGATTTCCTCTGATTCCTGCCCAGAAACTCTAAGCTCGCATTCCTTTGGATAGTGTTTTTGGATTAATTCCCACAGTTCCATGTTGACAAGAGAATTTCTTCGGGTATGGTATCGGGTCCACGAAGAGACCCGGCGGCGACAGAAGGGACAGCATAAACTCGCCTTTTCGACAGTCGATTGGAAGCATGGGTTACAGAGCGTGTGGTTACAAGGCAGTGTTATGGGCTCGATTAGGATTTCCACACAGATGCGGCACTGGCATTCCGACAAGGAAGGGATGGCGGTTTTGGGTACAGCCATTTTAATATGCTAAAAAGGCATGCTCAACATCAATACCTGAAAGAGAGAGAATCTTATTTCCGGCCCAACTACGAAGAAAGGAAATAAACACCTTTGTGTTTAATATTATGCCCAGCAGCGTATCAGAATTCAGAGACTGGGAGCATCACATAACGTCTTGAAGCAAAAAGGCGCTCTGCGATCCAGGGAAACAGGACTACCCTGGAAGGCGGCGTATTTATCCATGTTTAAGACAAATGTCGCGTAAGGAAACGAACCTTTCCGTCGGGAGACCTAGGCTGCTCCGAGGCATTAACACCACCGTTGTGGCAAGGCTGGCAGTGCGCTCCAGCTCTCCCGCGCGGCGGGAGGTACGCGCCAAGTTCCCCTCCTCCCTCTTACCAGCTGAGGGTGCTCCCTTAGCTCCCGGCAGCCAAGCCCGAGGCCGCCCAGGCCCGAAGCTTCGGGGCCTCAGCTCCGAGAAGAACGCTGTTTCCGCCCGGACGCCGAGCTGCGCGGGAGCAGGACTTCCGTTTTACCGTTGTTGTGGCGGCAGCACGCGAGCCCCCACATTCCAGCTTTCGTGCACCTGGAGCCGTTTACCGGCGCCCTGAGCCCACAGTCCCCTTCCTTAGGTCAGCCAAAAATACCTAATCTTAGCAGTGGTGCCGTAGCAACCCGACAAGGGCTAGTGACGTCACAACTGCCCACCCAAACGGCCCCTCCCACCCAGAGAACGACCCAAGGGCCGACACAGCTGACGTTCGGCGGGGCGGGACTTCCGGGTCCTGTGAGCGCCGCCCGCCCCGCCCCGGCCCGCTCCCTGCCCGGTGGAGGGCCCTCCCCTCGCGTTGCAGTGCCTTTCGCTGCGGAAACTCCTGAGTGTCGTGAGGATGATCTCTGGCAGAAAAAGGGAAGCCTCGGGACAAATTAAAGACCAAACAGAAATTTTAAAAATTCTTCCCTCTTCTTAAAATTCTAGTCCTCAGGCTACTATTCTGTTTCTGCTATCTTGTACCAAACCTCTTAGGTCGCTTTCTAGAGTTCTTAGGAAGCATCTCCTAGGTTGATCTCCTAGAAAGGATGTGGCCAGAGAATTCGCAAACTTGATACAGTTTAACACGCACTGCCACTGCCTTCTCTGACACACCCCTTCTGAAGTCTGAGGCCTAGAGATAGGTTGTTTTAGGATTGCCTTCCCTTCTAAGTGTTGTCCAAAACTGACTTCTTGTGTTATGGGGCCGAAATTTGTAAGGCAGAGACAGAGCTTGGGTATAAAGAAGGAAGATAGTTTATTGCTTCGCCGGGCGAAGGAGGCTGCAGCAGGCTGATGCCTCCAAGACTGCAAGCCCGCCCAGGGCAAAAGGCTGAGGGATTCGGTAGGCATTACAGGATCTGGGCAGTTTCGACAGGAATCTGGTACGTGCTGTCCCCACGTTTCTTATGTTTTCAAGGTGGTCTCAGGACTAGCGCTGCCATGGGCCATCCAAGTCTCATTACTAAGTATCTACATCACCCAGTTCTTGGAGCAAAAGGTTCTACAGAAAAACAAGTGAAAGGGAGGGGAGGCCTCAAGAATGAGGAAGAGAACAATTCGTGCAGTTTAAAGTCAAGATTTGCTGAAGCATTAGTGTGTCCATCTTAATTTCCATCCATTCATTTCTTCTTTATTTTTATTTTTTAAATCATGTTATTGATTTTTTTAATATTTGTTTCAGGGGTACAGGTCTGTGATTCATCAGTCTTATATAATACCCAGTGCTCATTACAACACATACCGTCCCCAGTGTCCATCACCCAGCCACCCCATTCCTCCACCGCCCTTCCCTCCAGCAATCCTCAGTTTGCTTCCTAAGATTTAGAGTCTCTTATGGTTTGTCTCCCTCTCTGGTTTCATCTTTTTTCATTTTTTCCTCTCTTCCTGTATGATCCTCTGCCTTGTTTCTTAAATTCCATGTATCAGTGAGATTATATGATGATTGTCTTTCTCTGATTGACTTATTTCGCTTAGCATAATACCCTCTAGTTCCATCCACGTCCTTGCAAATGACAAGATTTCATTTTTGATGGCTGCGTAACATTCCATTATATATATATTCCATTGTATATATATTACCACATCTTCTTTACCCATTCATCTGTTGATGGACATCTAGGCTCTTTCCATAGTTTGGCTATTATGGACATTGCTGCTATAAACATTGGGGTGCAGGTGCCCCTTCAGATCACTACATTTGTATCTTTGGGGTAAATACCCAATAGTGCAATTGCTGGGTCCTAGGGTAGTTCTATTTTTAACCTTTTGAGGAACCTCCATACTGTTTTCCAGAGTGGCTGCACCAACTTGCATTCCCACCAACAGTGTAGGAGGGTTCCCCTTTCTCTGCATCTTTGCCAACATCTGTCGTTTCCTGACTTGTTAAGGTTAGCCATTCTGACCAGTATGAGGTAGTTTCTCATTGAGGTTTTGATCTGTATTTCCCTGATACCGAGTGATGTTGTGCACTTTTTCATGTGTCTGTTAGCCATTTGGATATCTTCTTTGCAGAAATGTCTGTTCATGGGGCGCCTGGGTGGCTCAGATGGTTAAGCGTCTGCCTTCAGCCCAGGTCATGATCCCAGGGTCCTGGGATTGAGTCCTGCACTGGGCTCCTTGCTCAGCGGGTAGCCTGCTTCTCCCTCTCCTTCTGCCTCTCCCCCTGCTCATGCTCTCTCTCTCTCTCGGTATCTCTGTGTCTCAAATGAATAAATAAAATCTTAAAAAAAAAAAAGAATGTTCATGTCCTCTACCCATTTCTTGATTGGATTATTTGTTCTTTGGGTGTTGAGTTTGATAAGTTCTTTACAGATTTTGGATACTAGCCCTTTATCTGATATGTCATTTGCAAATATCTTCCCCTGTTCTGTTGGTTGTCTTTTGATTTTGTTGACTGTTTCCTTTCCTTGGCAAAAGCTTTTTATCTTGATGAAGTCCCAATCATTCCTTTTTGCTTTTGTTTCCCTTGCCTTTGGTGACGTGTCTAGCAAGAAGTTGCTGTAGCCGAGGTTGAAGAGGTTGCTGCCTGTGTTCATCTCAAGGATTTTGATGTATTCCTGTCTCACATTGAGGTCTTTCATCCATTTTGAGTCTATTTTTTTTTTAAAGATTTTTTTATTATTTATTTATTTGTGAGAGAGAATGAGAGACAGAGACCACGAGAGGGAGGAGGGTCAGAGGGAGAAGCAGACTCCCCGCTGAGCAGGGAGCCCGATGCGGGACTCGATCCCGGGACTCCAGGATCATGACCTGAGCCGAAGGCAGTCGCCTAACTGACTGAGCCACCCAGGCGCCCCATTTTGAGTCTATTTTTGTGTATAGTGTAAGGAAATGGTCCAGTTTCATTCTTCTGCATGTGGCTGTCCAATCTTCCCAACACCATTTGTTGAAGAGACTTTTTTCCATTGGACATGCTTTCCTGCTTTGTCGAAGATTAGTTGACCATTGAGTTGAGGGTCCATTTCTGGGCTCTCTATTCTGTTCCATTGATCTATGTGTCTGTTTTTGTGCAAGTACCATGCTGTCTTGATGATGACAGCTTTGTAATAGAGCTGGAAGTCCGGAATTGTGATGCTGCCGGCTTTGCTTTTCTTTTTCAACATTCCTCTGGCTATTCGGGGTCTTTTCTGGTTCCATACAAATTTTAGGATTATTTGTTCCAGTTCTGTGAAAAAAGTTGATGGTATTTTGACAGGGATTGCATTGAATGTGTAGATTGCTCTAGGTAGCATAGACATTTTAACAATATTTGTTCTTCCAATCCATGATCATGGAATGTTTTTCATTTCTTTGTCTTTCTCAATTTTTTTCATGAGTGTTCTATATTTTCTGAGTACAGATCCTTTGCCTCTTTGGTTAGGTTTATTCCTAGGTGTCTTATGGTTTTGGGTGCAATTGTAAATGGGAGAGAAACTCCTTAATTTCTCTTTCTTCTGTCTCATTTTTGGTGTATAGAAATGCAACTGATTTTTATATCTTGCCACTTTGCTGAATTCCTGTATGAGTTCTAGCAATTTTGGGGTGGAGTCTTTTGGGTTTTCCACATAGAGTATCATGTCATCTGCAGAGTGAGAGTTTGACTTCTTTGCTGATTCAGATGCCTTTTATTTCTTTTTGTTGTCTGATTGCTGAGGCTAGGACTTCTAATACTATGTTGAACAGCAGTGGTGATAGTGGACATCCCTGCCGTGTTCCTGACCATAGGGGTAAAGCTCTTAGTTTTTCCCTATTGAGAATGATATTTGCTGTGGGTTTTTCATAAATGGCTTTTATGATTTTGAGGTATGTACCCTCTATCCCTACACAGTGGAGAGTTTTTTTTTTTTTTAAGATTTTATTTATTTATTTGACAGAGAGAGACACAGTGAGAGCAGGAACACAAGCAGGGGGAGTGGGAGAGGGAGAAGCAGGCCTCCTGCCGAGCAGGGAGCCCAACACGGGGCTCGATCCCAGGACCCTGGGATCATGACTTGAGCCGAAGGCAGACACTTAACTAACGACTGAGCCACCCAGGTGCCCCCAGTGGAGAGTTTTAATCAAGAAAGGATGCTGTACTTTGTCAAATGCTTTTTCTGCATCTATTAAGAGTATATCATATGGTTCTTGTCCTTTCTTTTATTTATGTAGCGTATCACATTGATTGATCTGCGGATGTTGAACCACCCTTGCCGCCCAGGAATAAATCCCACTTGGTTGTGGTGAATAATCCTTTTAAACCATTCATTCATTTTTTAAAAAAAATATTCTATTTATTTATTTGACAGAGAGAGAGATAGCGAGAGCAGGAACACAAGCAGGGGGAGTGGGAGAGGGAGAAGCAGGCTTCCCGCCGAGCAGGGAGCCCAATGTGGGCTCGATCCCAGGATCTTGGGATCATGACCTGAGCTGAAGGCAGATGCTTAATGACTGAGCCACCCAGGCGCCCCTATCCATTCATTTCTATAGCAGTTTCATAGGGCTTAGAAAACAAACTACAGAGCTGCCTCGATCCTGGGGCTTAGCTGTCATGTGCATCATTTATGGTGTACTCCTGTATTATTAAATTTCAATCTAGAACAATCAAAATTACAAAGGAGGTAAAAAGTATTTTAACATTTTATGCATTCTGAAATAAGTTTTTCCACTTTGATACTAAGTTCTTGTGCTGACACCTGATCTTACCGTTTTGAATTCTATGAAAAAAGTAGGTTTTGGGACACCTGGCTGGCTCAGTTGGTAGAGCATGCAACTCTTGATCTCATGTGATCTTGGGCCCCACACTGGGTGTAAAGATTACTTAAAAATTAAAAAAAAAGAAAAGTAGGTTTTGGCTAGAAAAACCACAGGAACGCAATAGACTGATCCCTAGTACTTAAGAACCAAACCAAGAGGCAGAAAATAGAATGATGGTTGCCAGGGGCTGGGAGAGTTACTGTTTAATGGGTACAGAGTTTGTTTTCAGATGGATGGTAGTAATGGTTGCACAGTATTATGAATGTATATAATACACTGAACTGTCCACTTAAAAATTGTTAAGGTGTTAAATTTTGTTATATGTATTTTACCACAATAAGAAAAAATTTTTAAACAACAACCAAAAGAAAAGGAAAGGAAAAGAAAAGAAAAGAAAAAAACAACCTGAAAAAAAACTGAGGCCTGAGTTTTTGAGGAAATGTTACATAGATGTGGAGGAAGAGAAGAAAATCACTGCGTGAATACAGTCTTTAAGGTCTTTTGGGTTTGCCGAGACCATTCAGGTTGGCCAGATGGTTTCAGATGGAGATAAACCAAGGATGTGTGGGCCCTTGGTAGAGAGTTTTGGGAACTTTCATTTTGTTTTAATGTGAATTCAGAAACCTGTTGTTGTCAATCCACTTGTCCATGATATCAACACCTTAGCCTAAAATTTCAGCTCCCTAATATGGTCCCAACCTTCTTTTCCCTGTGGAACCCCCCTTTATTCTTTCTTTTTTTTTTTAAGGTTTATTTGAGAGAGAGAGAGAGCATGAGCGCAGTGGAGAGGGGCACAGGGAGAGGGAGAGAAACTCAAGCAGACTCTGTGCTGAGTGTGGAGCCGGATTTGAGGCTGGATCCCATGACCCCAAGATCATGACCTGAGCTAAAACCAAGAGATGGACACCCAACAGACTGAACCACCCAGAAGCCCCCTCCCATTATCCTTTTATTTTTTATTTTTATTTTTTTAAATATTTTATTTATTTAACAGAGAGAGACACAGCAAGAGAGGGAACACAAACAGGGGGAGTGGGAGAGGGAGAAGCAGGCTTCCCGCCGAGCAGGGAGCCTGATGTGGGGCTCAATCCCAGGACCCTGAGATCATGACCTGAGCCGAAGGCAGACGCCTGACAACTGAGCCACCCAGGTGCCCCCCCCCGATTATCCTTTCAAACATTCAACTATGATCTAGTCGCTGGCATCCAGATCTTGTGCTTTCAGGCCATAGTTTGAAATCTTAACTCATGAGTTACTTTGGTGCTTTGCCTACTTGAAGGATCAATTCAATGTGCTTCTTCCAGGAAGTAGTCCTCAATCTTCAATCACACAGTGATAACCCTCCTCTGAACTCACCTAATCATTGTATTGCCTACTGATAGTGGTTTTTACTGTAGTCTTATTATTTAACTCTTAACATTTTAATGTATATGTTCAGGTATTTATGTCTGTGTAATGGATACATTTTATGTGCTTCCTCAGATTTCCTTGGCCTTGTTTACTTTCTGGACCCATAGTCCCATCGCTTCTCGGCCTTTTGGTTAAGATCAAGTGTGGACCCATAGTCCCTTGCTCTGCCTGGGGCTAACCAGTTGCATTTCTAGAATCTCTGGCTCTTTCTATCACTTCTGGACTCCAGTGAAACATTGCACTGAGCAAGGCAGGCACTGGCTTCCTACTGGCTGCTGGGAGGACTTAAATGATGCATCCTGGAAGTAGAGTGGTGGGGGGCAGTTACTCCCCATGGAACAAACTTCAGCCAACTGAAAACAGTAGACTAAGTGAGCATGACAGAGAAATTCCCTTTCCATCTTCCTTCCAAGGCATGGTTTCTCCAAACAGTGTGTCTGGGGAGGACAAGAAAAAAAAAAGTGCATGTTTTTTCAAGATTTTATTTATTTTTTATTATTTATTTGTTTATTTGAGAGAGAGTGAGAGAGAGTGAGCAAGGTGAGGAGCAGAGGGAGAAGCAGGCTCCCTGCTGAGCAGGGAGCCCAACACGGGGCTCAATCCCAGGATCCTGGGATCATGACCTGAGCCGAAGGCAGCCGCTTAACCGACTGAGCCACCCAGGCGCCCCTCAAGATTTTATTTTTAAGTAATCTCTACACCCAACATGGGGCTCAAACTTACAACCTTGAGAGCAAGAGTCTAATGCTCTACCAGCTGAGCCAGCCAGATGCTCCAAGACTGAGTGCATTTATCTACCAAGCAAGCTGCTGTGTCATGGCTCATTTTCAAAGAGGGCCAGCAAGGTAATACATCATATCGTATTACTTCGAATCCTCTACCTAACTCCTTCCAGAATGTTACCTCATTTTGGTTAATCTGAATTTGTACCTCCCAAATAATGCATAAGCACTTAACCTTTACCTGGAAGACAGGGTCCACATTTTTAAATGTTTCTGTTATTCACAGCACCTAGTACATGGCATTTGGTGTTCAATAAAATTTTTTTAAGATTTTATTTTTAAGTAATTTCTATATCCATTATGGGGCTTAAACCTACAACCCTGAGATCAAGAATCATGTGCTTTATCAACTGAGCCAGTCAGGCGCCCCAATAGATACTTTAATATATAGTCAATGTGTAAGAGTTCCCTTTCCAGTGTAAAATAACTATGGTAGTGTACTGGAGAGAAAGTGCATAACATACAATATATATTAGGTGTTTTTATTGTTTTTTTGTCTTCTAGTATATAGTACATTCACATGGTTCAAAATTCAAAATGTACAAAATGGAGTAACAGTGAAAAGAATTCCTCCTACCTTTGACCCCTAGCCTCTTCATTTTTTTCCCTGAGAGAACCAATGTTCTTACTTTCTAATGTATCTCTCCAGAAGAAGCTTATGAAGTTTATGGATATATTAGCTTGTGTGTGTGTGTGTGTGTGTGTGTTTGTTTTTGCCCTTTTTTTCTACTTAACAATATATAGGAAATATTTTAAAATAATACATCTTGGTAATAACTCCTTATCGTTTTACAGTTACACAAAGAACTTCTTCATTCTCTTATATTGCTACACAGAAAGTATCCATTGTATCAATTTATCATAGTTTGTTTAAGGCTCCCCCCACTTTTGCTATAAAAATAAGCCTGTGATAAATTGTACATACATCTTCTTTTCTCCATTTGCAAGATAAATTGCTAGAAGTAGAATCTCTTGGTCATCAAAGTTAGCTTCTGACTGATGGTATCAACTCTTTTAGGGATGACTTTTGCTCTTCGGGGGACCTCGCTGCTTTCCCCTTCCCAATGACCTGCACAGCCCTCAGCAAACTATCCTGCAGAGCCTGGTTCTTTACCATGTTAGTGATCAGGAAAGTGACATCCCTGATATACATCTGCCTCACTTTAGCACCATAGTATTCTGCCTTGTTACCATGGGCAATAAAGAAGGTACAAAGTGCTGTGATATCTCCTTCTTGCAGCCCACACTCCTCCAGGACAGACTCCCACATGACTCTAACATGCTGGTTCTTGACTTTTCGTCTCAGGACAGAGGCTAAGGTGGGAAGACTTCGCACCAGGTCTGGCAGCTTCTCAAGCACACGAGTGTGCAAGCAGATGAGTACTTCGATGACGTAGCTGTATAAAATATTCAGTTCCATTGAAGTGAATCTACAAAAAACGTGGAGAGCTTCTTAATCAGTAGAACTCCTTATGTACAAACATAAAGCTAATTCTATCAGGATACAACCCACGAGAAGAACCAGCGGTTGTATTTCAGAAAATATTTTAGAATAGGGCCTGCACTACATGGGATAGCTTCGTTCTCAGGCCCCTCACACTATACATTTCTCGACAGCAGAGGAGTTATGTCACCCATCTCTGTGCTAGCAAGACACCGTCAGACAAGAGACACTGTGACGAGATGTATATGGCAGTACTGGTGTATCAACAGGTGCTCAAATTAATCTTTTATTTTTATTTTTATTTTTTTTAAAGATTTTATTTATTTATTCATGAGAGATAGAGAGGCAGAGGCAGAGGGAGAAGCAGGCTCCCCGCGGAGCAGGGAGCCTGATGCGGGACTCGGTCCCAGGATCCTGGGATCATGACCTGAGCCGAAGGCAAGCGCTTAACCGACTGAGCCACTCAGGTGCCCCATGAATGTATTTTTAAAAAAAAAGATTTATCTATTTTATAGAGAAAGAGAGAGAAACACGAGTGGGAGGGGCAGAGAGAGAGGGAGAGTCTCAAGCAGACTCTCCAATGAGTGCATAGCCCAGTTCAGGGCTCAATCCCAGGACCCCAAGATCATGACCTGAGCTTAAACCAAGAGTTGTATGCTCAACTGACTGCACCACCCAGTCAGTTGATATTTAATTATTAAAGATTTTATTATTTGACAGAGCAAGAGAAAGGGAGAGAGAGCGCAAGTAGGGGAAGCAGCAGCAGGAGAGGGAGAAGCAGGCTTCCTGCCGAGCAGGGAGCCCGATGTGGGGCTCGATGCCAGGACCCCGGGATCATGACCTGAGCCGAAGGCAGATGCTTAACCGACTGAGCCACCCAGGCGTCCCTCAAATTAATCTTTTTTGAATGAATTGACCTCCGAAAATATAATTTCTTCACAACCCATTGAAGTTCAAGTTTAGAATGACCACTGCAAGCTTTCACAAAGCCACAAAATTCCACCGCTTTCTCACTGGATACTCACTTGGTAGCCAGAACTGCTCTCCACAGCTCATCTTGGGCTGCCTGGCTTGCCAGAGCCTTGCTATGCTCTTCAAATCTCTGGGTCAGACCATTCTTGGTGCAGTCCAGTTCTTTAAACTGTGCTTCTAAAGCTTGGAGTTTGTGGTCTACTCTATAGGATGAAAGAATCAAGCGGGACTTTAGGACAAGGGACAAAACCTTAGTCTTGCCTTAAGGTAAAGCTCTAATACATTGTTTATAACCGCCATTAATTTGGGCAGCTACTTAAATGATGAACAGATGTTCCTATTTGCCGTTTGCTCTAACCATCATCCTACATCCTATATTCCTTATATTGCCAAACCTTTTAATCGTCTTATTACTTGAATTATCTGCCATG
Organism: Neomonachus schauinslandi; assembly: GCF_002201575.2. Taxonomy (NCBI): domain Eukaryota; kingdom Metazoa; phylum Chordata; class Mammalia; order Carnivora; family Phocidae; genus Neomonachus; species Neomonachus schauinslandi. The sequence continues at coordinate 69,945,675 of NC_058403.1, forward strand.
TCTTGATTTTTCTATTGTACTTTATATTTTCAAAAGTATTTTAGGGGCACCTGGCTGGCTGAGTCAGTGGAGCCTGCAACTCTCAATCTCAGGGTCTTGAGTTCAAGCCCCACATTGGGCATGGAGCCTACTTTAAGAAAAGAAGTACTTTTTTTTTTTTTTAAGATTATTTATTTATTTATTTGACAGAGAGAGACACAGTGAGAGAGGGAACACAAGCAGGGGGAGTGGGGGAGGGAGAAGCAGTGTTCCCACCAAGCAGGGAGCCCGATGCAGGGCTCGATCCCAGGACCCTGGGATCATGACCTGAGCTGAAGGCAGGCGCTTAACGACTGAGCCACTCAGGCGCCCTGAAAAGAAGTACTTTAAATACAAGCATTACTTTGATTCTCACAACAACCATAAGAAATGAAGCAGTCATTTTTATCATTTTACAGATAAAGAAATTGAGGGGTGCCTGGCGGGCTCAGTCAGAAGAGCATGAGACTCTTGATCTCGGGGTCATGAGTTCAAGCCCTACATGGATGTAGAGATTACTAAAAAAAATAAATAAACTTTACAGATAAAGAAATTGAGTCTCCAAAAGATCGAAACCTAATGTCATAGCTAGCTAGTGCTGGGACCAGTATTTAATAAGGTGCATTTCTCTATTCTGACTGCCCAAATCCTATCCTACCTTCAGGATAAGCTCACTTTCCACTGCTTGAATTCCCTAGCCTTTCTGCCTGGAGATCACCCTGCCGACTTAATTTTCACAGGGACTGCCTTCATTACCTGTCACTCCCCACCTCCAGCTTTATTTTTAGAGTTAGCATTTCATGAATGAAATTTGGAGGGAGGGAATCAGAGACTATTTCTGAGACATCTTTATACCTGTCCCCTAATACCTAGCAAAGGCCTTAGACAGAAGTAATAAAATAACGTCTCATCTGATCCACATCCCTGATGTGAATGAGTTGCTGAGCTGTGTAACCCAACGTGGGCATTTGGGGTAGCTCTGAACAACCTTAATCATCAGGGGCGCTGTGGCACCAGAATTATGTCAAACTGAATCACAGGGAACTGAAACAACACAACTCACTTGCCTGAAGACCCCCACATTGTTTTTCATGAAAGAAGTGATAGATAAATACACATACCACTTCCCTGAGCTTCCAAGTCCCCAGTGACCTGGATACTCTTAGAGTTGCCCAGGTTCTGTCCTTGGCCATCTTTTCTTCTTGGTCCTCACTTTATCTCAAGGCTAATTCAGCTTCAGGTACCACATCTCTCCTAAGCGCTAGACCTGTTATCTTTAACTGTGTTTTGTGCATCTCCACCTGGATGGAGATGTCAAACTCAACTGTCCTAAACTGAACCTGCTAACTATCCCCCCCCAACCACCCCAATCGTCAGAAATTACTATGGTGGAATTTTCTCACTGTTTTGGATATTTTATGTACATATAGATAAGGCCCTCTATGAAATGTGTGGTGTTTCGTAGGAGTGTAAGCCTGCAGGACCTAATATGGCAGCAGTCTCCGTTTGCATGTCGAAACAATGTCATCTGGCATACTGTTGGTATTCACTTTGACACCTTTAAGACTATATTGCTTATAGGTCATCTCTAGGTTGAACTCTGTAGAGAGAAACTCTAGCTTGTCAGTCAGTGTAAAAGTTCACAATGGTTAACAGTTTTTGGGAAGCCTCTCACCAAAAGGCATTCCCACACCATTCCAAATAAATCCTAAACAACATGTCTGCAAATCCAAGTCTGCTTTCTACTACAATCCCCCAGTTTAGTTAGTGATATCACCATCTATTCAATTGCTTGAACTAGAAATCTCAGAATAATTTTTACCTTTTTTTTCTTCCTCTCCATTAATGCCTCTAAACTATCCCTTCCTCTCCATCACCACTAAACCAGTTAGTAACTATCTTTCACTTTGACCTAGGATTATAGTAGCCTAACTGAATCCTTGCTTTCAATTTCTGCTACCTCTAATCCATCCTCTAGAAATATGCTTCTTTTTTTTAAGATTTTTAAAAAATTTATTTATTTGTCAGAGAGAGAGGGAGAAAGAAAGCACAAGCAGGGGAAGCGTCAGGCAGAGGGAGAAGCAGGCTTCCCGCTGAGCAGGGAGCCCAATACGGGGCTTGATCCCAGGACCCTGGGATTATGACCTAAGCTGAAGGCAGACACTTAACCAGCTGAGCCACCCAGGCATCCCTAGAAATATGCCTCTAAAACACAATTCTGTTCATGTAACTCAACTGATTATCTATGTTGTCCATTGATACAGTTAGAGCCAAATTGGATATCCTCAGGAGGATGAACATAAAGCCCTTAGCCCTTTGCTCCCTTCTTCTGCCAGTCCTCTCATATCCTAGTCACTAACCACTTGCGACATCTAGCAGCTGACTGAACACAGCACACAATTCCAGGCTTCTGTGGCTTCCAAGTACTTTTCCTCACCCCAGAATTCCTTCCCATATTTTTCTTTCTCATAACTTTTTACTCATACTTTAAGGTCCAGCTTAAATGTCTTTCTGTGAAGTGTTCCTTTTCCTAGTATAAAAGGCAAAATTAATTGATCCTTTCTTCATGTTCCCATAGCCCTTTAGGAACATTACCATCGTAAGGTCATAAGGTCAATCACATTCTAGTATTTATGAATACTTCTGTTATCTGTATAGGCTTTGAGCTCCTTGAGGACAGAAACCGTATTTTACTTATTTTGTATACCTAGAATATAGCACATGCATTAATTGAATGGAATTCACCTGGGAGTAATTTTTCTTTCTTGTTTAGTTATATCTATTTTTAACCTGGAAGACTTAAACCACTTTAAACAGAGACAGAATTCTAATTAGTATGTCTATAGTTCTTTGCCTATTTTTATTCTTTATTCTTCTCTTACCCATCTTCCCAGAAAAGCAGGCAATGCTTGCTCCCTCCCTGTAGCCCTTAGCAACCTTTTCATTGCCTCCTTCAAGGATATCAGGGCTGTGGTCTCATTGTTCATCTTCTTAAGGCAAAATGAAAGGAAACCAAACAAGGAAAACAAAAACCTAATGGAGGTTTGAATCCAGGGTTTTCTGCTGTCTTCCACTCAGCAACAGGCAGCAGCAGTATGAGTATTTGATCTAATTCTGCCTGAAAGGTCACTCAGTACAAGAAGCTTTTAATAGCTTGTACATCCAAATATAGTTCCAGAGAACTCATCTTGTGAGCACAGGTGTCTTAGAACGCACATATTTGCTTTTGTAAAATGAACCATAGTACATCAACATAGCAAAACAATCAGATGTAATCGTGGCTCTGTGTGTATTCCAATAAATGTATATATGGTTATATACAAGGGTTAAATTTGATGGAAATATTACTCTCAAATTTTAACAGCTTCATTATTCAACTATAATCTAAATTAGGTTTAAAGAGATCCCCAGACCTTCTATGATGTATTGTATCAATGCTAAAAATCTAATCATCCTTAGAAACTAATAAATATAATTTATTATATTTATATATATAAAATATAAAACTAATAAATATTTATTGAGAGTTTCTAGTATTAGATTAAGTATTGAAAATAAAAACAGACAGGGGTGCCTGGGTGGCTCAGTCAGTTAGAGGTCCAACTCTTGATTTCGGCTCAGGTCATGATCTCGGGGTCGTGAGCTTGAGCCCCGTGCTGGGTGTGGAGCCTGCTTAAGATTCTCCTCTCTCTGTCGTGCTGTCTCTCTCTCTAAAAATAGATACATACATTCATACATACATATGTATGTATATAAATACATAAATAAGGAAATAAACACAGACATAAAACAGGACCGCTGAATTCAATGTGTTTAAAGTCTAATTGGGAAGACAGGACATATACTTAAAAAGAAAATGTATATAAAATGTTGTGCACCAAATAGGTACAGACCATAGAAATCATAGATGAGAGAGTAAGTCACTAAAGCGTTGGGTAATTGAGAAATGCTAACATTGAAGGTAGGATTTGGGCTTAGCCTTAAAGGAAATGTAAGTCTCTGATTATCAGAGAAGATAGAGAAGGGTATTACCAACTGGAGTAATGTGCGCAAAATCACAAAGCAAGGTACATGATGCGGTCAGGAAACAATGGGTGGATATGCCTTAAGCAAAAAATTCATGTGAGGAAAAAAACAACATTTAATAAGATCTTAATACAATTTTATTTATTAAAAAAACATCTAATCGGATCTTAATATTTATTTATTTGTTTGTTTGTTTGACAGAGACAGAGAGCACAAGCAGGGGGAGAAACAGAGGGAGAGGGAGAAGCAGAGAGCCCACCATGGGGCTCGATCCCAGGACCCTGGGATCATGACCCGAGCTGAAAGCACATGCTTAACCATCTGAGCCATTCAGGTGCCCCTGTATAAATAAAATCTTAAAACAAAAAACAAAACAAAACTCAGCCACGTTTTACCACTTTTAAGTGTACGGTTCTGTGGCATTAAGAACATTTACCCTGTTGCCCAACCATCACCACCATCCTTCTCCAGAACATTTTCATCTTCCCCAGCTGAAATTCTATACCCATTAAATACCAACTCCACATTCTCCCCTCTCAGTCCTGGAAACTACCATTCTACTTTTTGTCCCTATGAATTTAAGTCCTCTAGGGCCTCATATAAGTGGAATTGTATACTATTTGTCCTTTTGTGACTGGGAAGAAAGCTTTTCTGGTGACAAAACACACACACATAGTAGAAATGGTCTCTCTTCATCCCTCCTATTGTTGAATCTTCATGTAATGCCTGGTACTGCAGCAATCACCCTTTTATGACCGTGAGGGGAACCAGCCACAGAGAGCAAGCCAGGACAGCAGAGCAGGCAGATGAAAAGAACCTTTCACAATGCAAAGTAGTATGAAAGTTCCTCAAAAAATTAGAACTGGAAATCATATGATCCAGCAATCCCATTTCAGGGGATTTATTAAAAAAAAGAATTGAAAAGAGGATGTTGAAGAGGTATCTGCACTCTGATGTTCCTTGCAGCATTACTCACAATAGCCAAGATGTGGAAATAACCTAACTGTCCAGAAAGAAGGAAATCCTGCTGTTGTTTCAACATGGATGGACCTTGAGGGCATTATGCTAAATGAAATAAGCCAAACAGAGAAAAACAAATACTGCAGAGTCTCACATATGTGGAATCTAAATAAAAAGTGAAACTCAGAAACAGAAAGTAGAAAAGTGGTTGCCAGGGGTGGGTGATGTGGTTTTGAAATATAGGTGAGGTTCAGTGGGGTGAGGTCCAGAGCTGATGAGCGAGAAAGAATTTTGAGACATCTTTGGTGCAAAATGGTGGTTTTATTAAAGCACGGGGACAGGACCCATGGGCAGAAAGAGCTGCAGCACCGGGGTTGTGAGGGGTGACTGATAATATACTCTGGGGTTGGGGGAGGTAAGGAAAAGGGAGGTTTTCAAAACAACTTTCATATGCCAAAGAGGACCGACCTACAAGATACCAGAGGCCTTGCCATTGTCGGGTAAAGGTTGTTTTCCCCTCTAGCAAGGTATTAACATTAAGATGGTTGGGAGAGGGCGCCTGGGTGGCTCAGTTGGTTGGGTGACTGCCTTCAGCTCAGGTCATGATCCTGGAGTCCCGGGATCGAGTCCCGCATCGGGCTCCCTGCTCAGTGGGGAGTCTGCTTCTCCCTCTCCCGCTCCCCCCTCTCGTGCTCGCTCTCTCTCTCTCTCAAATAAATAAATAAAACCTTAAAAAAAAAAAAAAGATAGTTGGGAGATTCCTGGAAGAATGTCACACATGTCCCACCCAGGAGTGGGCGTAGGCTGCCGGGTGTCAGCTTATACTTTGTCTTCAGCTAGCCTTTTACTCCCTCATCAGTGGGGAGTGGGGGAAATAGGGAGAGGCTGCTAAAAGGGTAAGAAAAAAAAAACCCAAAACCAGAAACCTGTCCCAAATTAACCTCCCCTAGAATAATTCCATTGCTAGTGTGCTTATTGTAAGAAGTAACTTTGCCTTATTGATTACGCCTTTTTTATTTGGGCTTCTGTACTTTTGTTTTTTAAAAATTTATTTATTTGACAGAGAGAGAAAGAACACAAGCAAGGGGAGCTGCAGGCAGAGGGAGAAGCGGACTCCCCACTGAGCAGGGAGCCCGATGCGAGGCTCAGTCCCAGGACCCTGGGATCTTGACCTGAGCCAAAGGTGGATGCTTAACTGACTGAACCACCCAAGCACCCCTTGGGCTTCTGTTCTTAAGGCATTAACAGTTCAGTGAAGGATACTTTATATATCAAGTTCCTCTTTGCTGAGGTTTCTTCTGAAGCCCTTCATTCGTTTTCTTATGGGTAGGTCAGTGGCCAGAATCTTGACAAGGAAATAAAACAGAGAAGGAAGGAGAGAATGGTGGAGACTCTGATTTAAGCTGGTATCTCTGTCTTCTGCTCACTCAGAATAAGGCATTGTGGAACCCTGTCCCCAGAAGAATGTTTAAAGCAGGGCAAAGAGTAAAAAGTTCTGCTCTGGGGTCTCAGGTCATTACCTGAGCTGAAGGCAGACGCTTAACTGACTGAGCCACCCAGGTACCCCCCACTGACTGCCTTTTGTCTGTGTAGACCTAAGCAATACCTGCTGATCACTCCATCCTTGATTGCTGATTGCCTTTTATCAACTTTTGTTATTTCCTGATCTCGTCTGCTAGGCTCATCTTCCAGACCCTCCCGGTCCCCTGTCATATTGCTTTCCAAACTATTTTTTAACTAGTGAATTTGATTTTTTATTTATTTTTATTTTTTTAAAGACTTTATTTATTTATTTGACAGAGAGAGAGGGAACACAAGCAGGGGGAGTGGGAGAGGGAGAAGCAGGCTTCCCGCTGAGCAGGGAGCCCGATGCGGGGCTCGATCCCAGGACCCTGGGATCACGACCTGAGCCGAAGGCAGATGCCCAACGACTGAGCCACCCAGGTACCCCTAATATATCTTTTGTAATAAATCAGTAATAATGACTAAACTGTTTCCCTGGGTTCTGTGAACCATTCTAACAAATTATCAAGTTTGAGGAGAGGATAATGGGAACTTCTGATTTATAGTCAGTCAGAAGTGCTTGTGACAACTTGGGACTTCTGATTGGTTTCTGAAGTGGGGACAGTCTTGTGGGACTAACTTGCAGGGTCTGCGCTAAATCTTGGGAGTTAGTTTTAGAATTACATTAAATTGTAGGACACCTCGCCAGTGTCTTCCAAGAACTGGAGAATTTCTTGGTGTGGAAAATCCCATACATTTGGTGTCAGAAGTATTGAGTATAGAGAGGAAATGGTGCTTTTCCTTTCAGACTTATCACAAAGTGAACACCCTCATGTAACTTTAGCCCATATCAAGAAATAAAATATTGCCAACATGCCAGAACTGGCCCGGACCTCAGGGGCCCTCCCAATGATTGCTCTCCCTCTCTTCCCAAAAGGTAACTACTTACGTAGTTTTGTAATGTCGGTGAGGTTTGGTGGGCTGAGGTCCGGAGCCGACAGCCAAGAAAGAATTCTCGAGATATCTTTGGTGCAAAATGGTGGTTTTATTAAAGGACAGGAAAGAGCTGCTGCACCGGGGTTGTGGGGGTGACTTGGAGTTGGGGGGGGTAAGGGAAAAGGGAGATTTTCAAAAGAACTTTCATATGCTAAAGAGGACCTACAAGAGACTGGAGGCCTTGCCATTGTCAAGTTAAGGTTTTCCCCTCTTGTAAGGCATTAACATTAAGATAGTTGGGAGGGGCGCCTGGGTGGCTCAATGGGTTAAGCGTCTGCCTTCAGCTCAGGTCATGATCCCAGGGTCCTGGGATCAAGCCCCACATTGGGCTCCCTGCTCAGCGGGGAGCCTGCTTCTCCCTCTCTCTCTGCCTGCCACTCTGCCTACTTGTGTTCTCTCTCTCTGTCAAATAAATAAATAAAATCTTAAAAAAAAAAATTCAGATAGTTGGGAACTTCCTGGAGGAATGTCACACATTTCCCACCCAGGAGTGGGGGGTGCGGGGCAGTTTGCAGGGTGTCAGCTTATGCTTTGTCCTCAGCTGGCCTTCTGCTGCCTCATCAACTACTCTGTCTCATTATATGTTAGTCTTGCCTATTTTTTTACCTTTTTGTAAATGGAATCATACAGTATGTATTTTAACAGCTTTATTGAGATATAATTTGTATATCATATAAATGACCCATTTTAAATGTGCAACTCAAGAGTTTTAAGCATATTCCCAGAGTTGTGCAGTCATCACCACAATCAATGTTGAACATTGACATCACTACAAAAAGAAATCTTGTACCCATCAGCTGTCACTCCCCATTCCCTCCTAATCCCTCCACCCCCTGCCCAAGGACTAGCAACCATTTATCTACTTTTTGTCTCTATAGATTTTCTTGTTCTGGACATTTCATATAAGTGGAATCACACAATATACAGTTTTTGGTGACTGCTTCTTTTACTTAGCATAATATTTCCAAGATTCATCCATATTATAGCATGTATCTATATTTCATTCCTTTTTATTGCTGAATAATATCTCATTATGTGGTGCAATGGACTGAATTGTATCCCCCAAAATTCATATGTTGAGACCCAGTGTGACTGCATTTTGAAATAGGGACTTTATTTATTTTTTATTTTTTTATTTAAAAAAAATTTACTTATTTATTTGAGAGAGATAGAGAGAGCAAGAGCAAGGAGGAGAGGCAGAGGGAGAGAAAGAAGCAGACTCCCCACTGAGCAGGGAGCCCGACATGGGGCTTGATCCCAGGACTCTGGGATCACAACCCAAGCTAAAGGCAGATGCTTAACTGACTGAGCCACCCAGGTGCCCCGGAAATAGGGACTTTAAAAAGGTAATTAAGGTTATGTGAGGTCATAAGGGTAGAGGCCTAATCCAATATGACTAGCGTCCTTATTAGAAAAGGAGATACCAGGGATGTGCATGCATAAGAGAAAAGGCCAGATGAAGACACAGTGAGAAGGCAGCCATCTGCAAGCCAAGGATTGAGGTCTTGGGAGAAACCAAACCTACGTACACTTTGATATTGGACTTCCAGCCTCCAGAAATATGACAAATACTATTTGTGGTTTTTAAGCCATCCAGTCTCTGGTATTCTATTATGGCAGCCCTTGTAGGCTAATATAAGAACAAATGGAAATTCTAGCACTGAAATATGCAACATCTGAAATTAAAAATGGACTGGATGAATTATGAGCTAGAGATGAGAAAGAAAATGATGAAGGATAGTTGGAAGAAAAGCAGGCAGGGACAAGGGGCACATGCCCTAAGAGGAAACCACCCTTAAAAAGATTTTACACCACCCTGGAAAGAGCCCTCTACCCTTTCCCACATGATAGGTAAATGACAAAAATCTGATTGGATGACAGGCTCATGAAGGGTTAATCAGATTGAAACAGCCCACCAACAAGCCCATAAAAACCCTAGACTTAGAAACGACGGTGGCAACCCTCTCGGGTCCCCATCCTCCTCGGGAGCTTTGTATTATCACTCAACAAACTTTGCTTTACTATCACTCAATAAACCTTGCTTTGCTGCCTACCACTTTGTCTGGTCTACCTTTTTATTTTTCAAAGCAGCGTGACCAAGAACAGTGGGCACTAAAGGAAAAGAAATCCTGTTACAAAAAGATCAATGAATCTGAAGACAGGGCAATAAAAACTGTTTAAACTGAAGCACAGAGAAGTAAGGCTGAAAAATAACAGAGCCTCAGTAAACTATGAGACAATATCAAGAATTCTTACATATGTATATATTAGAGTTCTGGAAAGAGAGGGAGGGAGGTAAAAAAAAATATTTGATGAAAGAAATGTTTCCAAATATGACATATGACACATATAATTCCATGAAGTTAAAAGAAGCCCAAGCAATGTATGTATGTATGTGTATTTATATATAAAAACATACCAAAGGTGACAGTATTTGATAACACTGTGTTGCATAATTGAAATTTGCTAAGAGAGTAGAAATTAAATGTTTTCACTGGAAAAAGATAAATATGTAAGGTGATGTATGTGATAATTAACTACATGGGTGGAATCCTTTTACAATGTGTGCATATATCAAATCATCACACTGTGCACTTTAAATATCTTATAATTTTATTTGTCAATAAAGCTGGAAAAAAAAGAAAACCATACCAAAGCACATCAAAATCAAATGGTTGAAAGATAGTGATGAAGAGAACATCTTAAAAGCACCAAAGGAAAAAAAAAAGATGCATTAAATACAGAGAAATAAAAATAAACATCACTGCTGATTTCTCATCAGAAACAATACAAGCAGGGGAAATTGGATTATCTTTGAAAACAATTAAAACAAAAACAAAGGGGAAAAAACTACCAACCTACAATTCTCTATCCAGCAAAAATATCCTTCAGAATTAAAGGTGAAATAAAAAGACATTCGTAAATAAGAAAGTTAAGATTGGAGTAGGGTGGGCCCTTAATCCAATATGACTTAGTATTGTCTTAGTTCTTTCAGGCTGCTATAAAAAAATATCACAGAGACCCGGTAGCTTATAAACACAGGAATTTATTTTTCATAGTTCTGGAGGCTGGGAAGTCCAAGATCAAGGCACCAGCATGGTTGCCTTCTGGTGAGGGCCCTCTTCCTGTTTCGTAGCTGGTGCCTTCTTGTTGTATCTTCACATGATGGAAGAGGCTAGGGATCTCTCTGGAGTCTCTTTTGTAAGGCACTAATCCCATTCACAAGGCCTCCACCCTCATGACCTCAGCACATTACAAAGGCCCCACCTCTTGATACCTTTGGGGTTAGGTTTCAACATATAAATTTTAGGGGGACATGTTCAGACCATAAGTGTCTTTATAAGAAGGGAAGAGACCCAGAGAGACACACATAAGGGCAGACTGTCATGTGATGACAAAGGTAGATTGTACTCCTAGAGGCTGTAAACCATGGAATGCCAAGGGTTGTTAAACTAGGAAGATGTAAGGAAGGATTCTCTCCTACAGGCTTCAGACCCTGATGATAATTTGTTTGCAGACTTCTAGTCTCCAGAAAATTCTTAAGACATATTCTTTTATGTCTTAAGCCACCCAGTTTATGGTACCTTGGTATGGCAGTCCTAAGAAACTAATATGCATGTGTCCCTAGAGAAATGAAATGTATATCCACAATATATTTATATTATGAATATTTATAGCAGCTGTATTTATAATAGTTTAAACTAGAAACATCCTAAGTTTCCATCAATAGGTGGATCGATTGACAAAATGTGGTATATTCATACAATAGAATATTACTCAGCATTAAAATTTAATTTACCATGGATAAATACAACAAAATACACAAATTTCCATTATGCTTAGGACAAGAAAAGACACTATGATATATGATTCTATTTTCTTGAAGTTTGAAAATAGGCAAAACTTATCTATCATGAGAGATAGTGGTTCTATGATAGTTATGCCAACAAATGGTTGTAAACATTTGTTAAAATTCAGCTATATACTTAAATTTTTAATTATGTAAATTATACCCAACATGGTTGATCAAAAATACATACTGTAAAAACTTGTAATGAATGTTCATAGCAGCATTATTCATAATAACCAAAAAGTGGAAACAACCCAAATGTTGTCCATCAATTGATGAGTAGGTAAATAAATTGTGGTTTAGCCATATGTGTTAGTCTTTTGTGGCTATCGATATGATTTTTGGAGTAGTGTGGGGGTCTGGAGCCAACAGCCAAGAAAGAATTCTTGAGACATCTTTGGTCCAAAAAGCTGGTTTTATTAAATCATGGGGACAGGACTCATGGGCAGAAAGAGCTGCTGCTGACTCGGGATTGTGAGGAGTTATTGATTATATACTTTGGGGTTGGGGAAAAGTAAAGATAAGGGAAGTTCCAAAAGGACTTTCATATGCTAAAGAAGACTCACAGGTTCCTGGAGACCTTGGTATTGTCAAACTAAGGTTGTTTTTCCCTCCAGCAAAGCATTAACATTAAGACAGTTGGGAGTTTCATGGAAGAATGTTACACTCTGCCTATCTCAAGTATTTGCCAATGGGGTGCAGGTTATAAGGACATTTAATTTTATCTACAGTTCCCTCTGCCTGTTTTCCACATCAGCTACCATGTAGAATACATATGGGCTGGATGGCATTTCATTTTCTCGTAGTTTTGGTGGCTGGAAGTCCAAGATCAAGGTGTCACAGGTTTGATTTCTCCTGAAATCTCTCTCCATGGCTTGCAGATTTCTATCTGCCTTCCTCACATAGCCTTTTCTCTTGTTCATGCACCTCCCTGGTGTCTCTTCTTCTTGGAAGAACAGTAGTTATAATAGATTAGGGCCCCACCCTTATGACTTCATTCAACCTTTATTACCTCTTTAAAGTCCCTACTTCCATATATAGTCATATTGGGAGTTAAGGCTTCACCATATGAATTTGTGAATGTTAGGGGAACAATTTAGTCCATAACGGTTTTTTTATAGTTTTCATTTCTGTCCTTATTTATGTTTTCCTTAAATCCTGACAACATTTATAATACCTTTTTTAAAAACAGACTTTAAATGCCATTTACTTCTATCATATATGTCATATAAAGTTCTGTTTCTCCTGACTAATTTTTCTCCTGAGTATAGGTCACATTTTCTTGATTTTTCAACATCTATAGGATTTTTTTTAAAAAGTTCACCCATGTGAAGTGACAATTCAGTGGATTTTAGTATATTCACAAAGTTTGTACAACCATCACCAAATCTAATTTTAGAACATTTTCATTCACCCAAAGGAAATCCCATACCACTAGCAGTCACTTTCCATTCCTTTCATGCCCCCAGCCCTAGGCAACCACTAATCTACTTACTAGCCCTAGTAAGAGAATGAATTTGCCTATTCTCACCATTGTCTAGTAATTTTGTTTGGATGCTTGTCATTATGCCTGTTACATTGCTGATTTTATGGATTTTGGTGTGTTCCTTTAAAAATGTTGAGTTTGGGGCAGTAGTGTGGCCGAGTGGTCTAAGGCACTGGATTTTGGGGAAAAGAATTTGAGTTTTATTCTGGTAGGCTGTTTAGTATGAATTAGAATGGTCCTTTCAAGGCTTGTCATTAAGCTTTGTGATGATGGCTCCAGAGTAGCCTTTTCTGTAGGTCTCACTTAGTCCTACTGAATGCATCAGGTCAATAAAGTCTCTCAACACCAGTCTCCCAACAAGATCTCCTAACACCAAGGTCTCTCTGATGGTTGGTTAGCTTACAGTTCTCCAGTAGGTTTTCTTTGCTTAGCCTCAAGGGGTCTCATCCTACCTTTGCACAGCATTGTATTTGGCCAAAGACATAAGGAAACTCCTATGCAGATTTGTGGATCTCATTCTCTGCATAGTTCCTGTCTCTCTGATATTCTGCTCTATAACTTTTAGCTGCCTCAGTTTCTACAGGCTTTGACTTTTTTCTCCTCAGCTCATCAACTCTGCCATGCCTTACTTGGGATCCTCCTTTTTTTTTTTTTTTTTAAAGATTTTATTTATTTGAGGGGTGCCTGGGTGGCTCAGTCAGTTAAGCATCTGCCTTCAGTTCAGGTCATGATCCCAGGGTCCTGGGATCGAGCCCCACATCAGGCTCTCTGCTCAGTGGGGAACCTGCTTGTCCCTCTCCCTCTGCCTGCCACTCCTTCTGCTTGTGCAAATAAATAAAATAAATAAATAAATAAAATCTTTAAAAAAAAGATTTTATTTATTTGAGAGAGAGAGAGAACATGAGCAGAAGGGACGGTCAGAAGGAGAGGGAGAAGCAGACTCCCTGCTGAGTAGGGAGCCTGACATGGGGCTTGATCCCAGGACCCTGAGATCATGACCTGAGCTGAAGGCAGATGCTTAATGGACTGAGCCCCCCAGGCACTTCTCCTTTTTTAAAAAAAATTTTTTATGATTTATCTATTTATTTGAGAGAGAGGGAGAGTGCATGCAAGCAGGGGAGGGGAGAGACAGAGGGAAAAGGAGAGAATCTCGAGCAGACTCCATGCAGAGCATGGAGCCTGATATGGGGCTCGATCCCATGACCCCGAGATCATGAACTGAGTGGAAACCAAGAGTCCAATGCTTAACCGACTGAGCCACCCACTCAGGATTCCAGCACTCTGGAATCCTCCCTATGCTGATATTTGGTAAATGCTACCAGGGAGAAAGCTAGGGAAATTGTAAGGCTCACTTCATTTGTTCCCCCTTCTCTCAGTAATCACTGTCCTGTGCTGCCTGTGGTACAACGACAAAAATAACTATTTTACATTGTTGTAGTTATCTAGTTGTGTATGACAAGAGGATTAGTCTGATACCAGTTACTCTGTCATGGCTAGATGTGTGTATTATTTTTTGACTGGTTCCTTTTTGCCCAATATTATGTTTGTAAGATTCATGCTTGTTTTTTGTTTTTTAAGATTTAAAAATATATTTTATTTATTTATTTTTAAGTAATCTCTACCTCCAACGTGGGGCTTGAACTCACAACCCTGAGACCAAGAGTCACATGTTCTACTGACTAAGTTAGCCAGGTACCCCTCATGCATGTTGAGTGAAATATTTAGCTCACTTTTTATTTCTGTATGTTATTCCATAACTGAATATATCACAATTTACTTATACATTCTATTGTTGGACATTAGAGTAGTTTTCATTTTGGAGCTTTTTTTTTTTTTAAGATTTTATTTATTTATTTGACAGAGAGAGACACAGCGAGAGAGGGAACACAAGCAGGGGGAGTGGGAGAGGGAGAAGCAGGCCTCCCACAGAGCAGGGAGCCAGATGTGGGGCTTGATCCCAGGATTCTGGGATCATGACCTGAGCCGAAGGCAGACACTTAACGACTGAGCCACCCAGGCGCCCCCATTTTGGAACTATTTTAAATAATACTGCTATAAACATTCTTGTACCTGTCTTTTGGTATATGAATTCCTTTGGGTATGTATCTAGAAATGGAATTGCTGGATAGGCTATGCATATAGTCAGTTTTACACATACTGCCAATTAGTTTTACAAAATAGTTGTACCTGTTTTCATGCTCATGTGCAGTTGTATGTGAGTTCCAGTGACTCCATGTTTCAACACTTGATACTGTCAACTTTTTAAATATTAGCCATTCTGGTGGGTGTGTTTTAGCTTGTACTTTCTGGTTTCCAATGCAGTTGATCACCTTTTCATATGTTTATTGCCCTTTTGTATGTCTATTGGCCTATTGATATCTTTTGCCCATTTTTCTATTGGGTTGTCTGACTTTTTTATTAATTGATCAATCAGTTGAGTTATTTTTTCATTCTAGATTTCAGTCCTTTGTCAGTTATATGTGTCCCACATATCTTATTCCACTCTGTGGCTTGCCTAGTATCTTCTTAACAATGTGTTTTGATGAACAGAGTTTCTTAATTTTAATGTAGCCCAATTTATCAAAGTTTTCATTTTGATGTCTTCTATTTGAAATCTTTCCTACTTCAAGGTCATGAAAATATTCTTTTTCTTTTAATTTAGAAGGTTTATTACTTTACCTATCATATTTAGATCTGAAGCACACCTAGAAATAATTTTTGGATTAGTGTAAAGAATCAATATTCATTTCTTCTCCATATGGGCCAAATCCCATTTATTGCAAAGACTGTCCTTTTCTCACTGCTCCGCAGTGCATGTTTGTCAATCAAGTTTGCATGTTCATAAATATCTATTTCTGTTCTCTATTCTGCCCCATTGGTCTATTTATCTATTCTTGTGCCCATACCACACTCTTAGTTATTGCAGCTTTATAATAAGCATATCATATAATGTGAGTCCTCCACCTCCATTCTTCAAGTTTAACTGGGCTATTCTATATTCTAGACTATTTGCATTTTTTTTAAAGACTTATTTATTTATAAATAAATAGAGAGAGAGAGGGAGAGAGAATCCTCAAGCAGGCTCCTCACTCAGTGGGGAGCCTGACAGGGGGCTCGATACCAGGACCCTGAGATCATGACCTGAGTCAAAATCAAGGGCTGGCCGCTTGACTAACTGAGCCATCAAGGCGTCCCTAGACCATTTGCATTTTCGTATAATATTTACAACAATCTTCCTAATTTTTATAACAGTACTAGCTGGGATTGATTAGAATTACACTGACATCTTTATATTATTTAATCTAATTCATGAACATGATAAAACCCTTCTTTTAGATTTTCTTTAATTTTTCTGGATCATGTTTTACAGTTTTTATCTGTAGGGTTTTTGTATGTTTTTCATTATATTTATTAGTAAGTATTTGATGTTTCTTGATGTTATCATAAATGGTATTTTTAATTTTTCCTTTATTGTTGCTGTTATATAAGAACACTATCATTTTTTTGTATATTTATCTTTTTATTCAGCAAACTTACTAAACCCATTTTTAATTTTAGCAATTCGTCTCTAGATTCCTTTGATTTTCTGAATACACAATCATGTCTGTAAATAACTGTTTTACTTCTTTTTAATTCTTACGGCTTTTATTTTTTTTTTTCTTGCCATATTGTACTATCTAGGACCTCCAGTAGAATGTCAAATACAAATAATGGTGGAGATATCTTTCTCATCTCTTGTTTCCAGTATCAGAGGGAAATGTGTCAATATTTGCCCTGTTCCTAAATAATTCATGTATCAAAGAATAAATCACAATGAAAATTTAAATTTTATATCAAAAAAATAAAAATAAAATGTTATATCAGAACACTAATGAAAGTGTGGCACATAAAACTAGCAGGATATAGCTAAAGCCATACTTAGAAGAAATTGTATAGCCTTAAATGCATATATGCTAAAGGTTGGGGAGGGCGCTAAAAAATCAATGAGCTAAGTGTCCATCTCAAAGTGTTAGGAAAAGAGCAAATTAAACCTGAAGATTGCAGAATGAAGGAAATAATAATTGGAGCAGGAATTAAACAGAAAACAAATAATAGTATTATCCAAGGCAAATACTGGTGCTTTGAAAAGGCTATTAATATTAATAAAAACTCCTGACAAGGGGCACCTGGGTGTCTCAGTTGGTTGAGCATCTGACTCTTGATCTCGCTCAGGTCTTGATCTCAGGGTCATGAGTTCAAGCCCTGTAGGTTCCATGCTGGGCATGGAGCCTACTTAAAAAAAAACAAAAAAGCAAAAAAAAAAACCCTCATGACAAGACTAATAAAAGAGGATATTACAAATTCATGACACTAATTTGAAAATACATGAAATCCAGTTTGCTGTATGTATCAATAGTTTGTTCCTTTTTATTCTGAGTAGTATTCCACAGTATGGATATATCAGATCGTTTAACCATTTACCTTTTTAAGGAATCTGGGCTAATTCCAGTTCGGGGCCATCCATGAATAAAGCTGCTATAAACATTCATGTACAGGTTTTTATGTGAACATATATATATATTTTTTAAGATTATTTATTTATTTGACAGAGAGAGAGAGACAGCGACAGAGGAACACAAGCAGGGGGAGTGGGAGAGGGAGAAGCAGGCTTCCCGCAGAGCAGGGAGCCCGATGCAGGGCTCGATCCCAGGACCCTGGGACCATGACCTGAGCTGAAGGCAGACGCTTAATGACTGAGCCACCCAGGCACCCCTGAACATATGTTTAAATGCCCAGGAGAGCAACTGCTGGGTCATATGGTTTTGGCATATTGTTCGGTAGGAAAATGCCCAACTGTTTTCCAGAGTAGCTGTACCATTTTACATTCCCACCAGTGACAAATGAGAGATCTAATTTCTCCCACTTTCTTTTTTTTTTAACTGAAACAGTTGACAATTTTATTTTCACATTTCACAATACCAATGAAAATTGCCTTTTTTTTTTTTGGTCCCACTACTCCCTGGCAAAAACTATTCTCTCTTTGATAGGAAGGGGGAGCAAGTCTTGTCCTGCTGTGAGAAAACACCCAGAGTCACAGCACCATGATCTCCTGGTGAAGTAGAACAAGTAATATAAAATGAATAGAAAGAGGTCCTGTCTCTCCTTATCTGTCTGGTCGAGTCATTCCTGGCAAAGTGGGCACCATCATAGGACGGGCAGGAGGTCTCATCATTGGGGGCCCAGGCATAACTGCCATGTGGCCTCCCACAGGTGGCCTCATTCCAGGAGCAGGTCCCACTGGCATCATCCCAGGAGGAGGAGGGCCCATCATTGGCATCATGGGAGGGCCCCCCATATGGGGCGCTGGCATCATACCAGGGCGAGGAGTAGCCGGGAGACTGGGGGGGGAGGTGGGGGAGGAGGAGGAGGAGGAGCAGAGAATGGAGTAGGAGGTATCTTCCCTTGTTGAAATGCGGCGGTTGTTTTGTCAATCAGGCCCGAGCCTGCTCTTCCATCCATTTCTGATAGTAGTCTTTCACATTCTCTTTGTGTTTCCTACCACTGCAGTGTGTCTTTCTCACAGAAGGAGAGTCATGGGTGAGGTACATGTCACAGTAGTCACAATAAAACTTAGGCGTGTTGCTCTGCAGGCCATTAGCCACTCCGTCCAGTGCCGCCCGGAAATGACGCTTCTCCCACTTTCTTACCAGCATTTGGTGTTGTCACTATTTTTTATTTTAGCCATTCTGACAGGTATACAAATCAACTTAAAAATATTTCATTCAGATTATTTAGTATTTTTTAATGATTTTACTTTTAATTAATCTCTACACCCAGTGTGGGGCTTCAATTCACAACCCTGAGATCAAGAGTCACATGCTCCACCCACTGAGCCAGCCAGGCACCCCCCCACATTATTTAGTATTTTTGAAGGGTGAGTTGATCTGCAACATAATGAATCTCTGATGGTACTGAATTGGGTTTTTGAGGGATAGGACTTGGGCACCTAGATATTTTTCAAATCTTTATTGGTGAATCTGGTTTGCAGCTAAGATTATGAAGACTTCTTGGTCTCAGAGGACAAGAGCTTTGAAGGAAAAGTCATCCTTTGAAGAAACAGCCATATCCATTGATGGGAATGTCATAGACAATGAAAATATGTGGTAGGATAGTAGAGCTGAATGACATTTCAGAAATACAAACAAGGATTCTATAACCCTGGAAAATAATATTTTTGGAAAATAGTTTTTCAAACTTTGGAAAATTCAAAAAATTAATTTTATTTCTTTTAATTTTTTTCCTTTCCCCATCTCCAAAATGGAGGTCTACTTAATTTTAAATTTTGGTATCTAAATAATAAATGGTTACTCAGAGCCATGAAGAATTCCTTACTAACAAGAAAGAAAAAAGAAAGTTAGTTGATAAAAAGATGTATAATTGTCCAACTCACTTAGAAAAGAAAAAAACAGAAAAAAGTTCAGGTAGGGACTAATCCAGTTACTTGACTAATTTGAGGCTACCAAAATCTGTGAACACCAGGAAAGTTATGAATTATGTCTCTAGGGGGCGCTGAATCTCTACAGAGCAATGCAGGAAAGGAAAATATTGAAAATTCTAAGAACCAAAAAAGGTAATGCTTCATGAATAGCATCGATTAGAAAATTAGAGCGTATTATTAAGAAAGAAGCAATGCTAAGAGTAAGCGATTTAAGGGAAACAAAGAGAAAGAGAAATGTCTGCCTAGTCCCCACTCTGGCTTAAGGAGTCCAGTAATACTCCATATCACCCCTGCCTCTCCAGTGCAGCCAGACTCCTGACTAATAACAGCTCTG
This sequence comes from Neomonachus schauinslandi, assembly GCF_002201575.2. NCBI lineage: Eukaryota > Metazoa > Chordata > Mammalia > Carnivora > Phocidae > Neomonachus > Neomonachus schauinslandi. The sequence goes on from NC_058403.1 coordinate 69,965,326, forward strand.
TGCCATTTTGGAGAGCTGATGGTAATGACACCAGAATGGCAAGGACCAGTCTGGGCAGATAAGGTAGGTCTAAGTAGCCAAACCTGCCCAGCTTCTTGTGCTCCCTACGTGGATTTATGGCCCTAGGACCCACCCAGTCACTGAAACCAAAAACTTGGGCTTCATTCTTGACTCTAATACCTCCTACTGATTATGTGACTAGTTCTCCTATTTAGCCATTTTAGAATTTATTTTGAGCAATCCATGTTTCTCCAAAATATCCTCTTCCACAGCAAACTACTGGTTCCACCCTTGCTATTTCCCCACATTCTCCGGCAACATCACTTAGTGCTAGTCTCACATGGAGATGCTAAAGGCCACTCAAGAAGATTTTCAGGACTCTACATGTTCATGCATTCAAGCTTGAGTACTGTATGTTGTGTTTTTTTTTTTTAATTTTATTTTTTTATTTATTTGACAGAGAGAGACACAGAGAGATAGCAAGAGAGAGAGAGAGCACAGGCAGGGGGAGCGGCAGGCAGAGGGAAAGGGAGAGGAGAGGGAGAAGCAGGCTCCCCCGCTGAGTGCCCACTGGGGTCGATCCCAGGACCCTGGGGTCATGACCTGAGCTGAAGGCAGACACTTAACAACTGAGCCACCCAGGCACCCCGAGTACTGTACGTTTCTAGAAGAAAAAAAATATTAGGCTTCTAGGATTAGTAATTACTTATTATATTGAAATTACTTTTAGTGTAATGTTGCTTAAATATGTCGAAATGCAACATAAGGTATCAACTTCTTTTAACTCTTATGTGACTATAAAATGAAAAGAAACATACATATTAAATACAAACTAAATTACAACTAATAAAATTAAATTGTCAACATTAATTTATTGTGATAGCTGGTGCTGTTTTGCTGAAGCTAAATAACCTCTCACATGAATTTGGCACTAACTGCTTTAGAGGAGGTTCTTTTGCATCTGGCAAGTTGATACTACCTTGGACAGAGTAATGACTCGGTTATAAGACATTTCTCTAACTGAATTACGTGCCTCACTTGGTTCATGCATTCTCACTTTATAAATTTTAGATTTACAGAATTTTGTAAAAAAAAAAAAAACTACTTATACCTGGTATTTATTTTAAAGCATTTTTAAAATTTCATTCCTTCCTTCTTTTCTCTCTTCCTTTTTCTTTTTCTTCTTTCTTTTCTTTCTCTCTCTCTCTTTTGTAATCTCTACATCCCACATGGGGCTTGAACTCATAGCCCCAAAAACAGTCACATGCTCTTCCAACTGAGCCAGCCGGGCACCCCTAAAACATTTTTAGATTTTATTAGTTTTTTTCAGCCAAAGATACTCTATGACATGATAAATTCTTCCTGTTAACTTCTGCTACTGCTGTTACTGGAGAACTGATAACAGCACATTGGAGAGGGGGTTTATTGATGCTTGTATTTAGTGACTATTGGCTCTGGGGGACTGGTGTCTGCTGAATAACCAACCAAAGTGTTTCTGTTGAACACAGTCCCAGTTTAAACTCTTGTATTAATATTTCTAACATCATAACTTTCAAATTAGAAAAAGGATGGAAAAAACATTAACTTGGGGCGCCTGGGTGGCTTAGTCGTTAAGCGTCTGCCTTCAGCTCAGGTCATGATCTCAGGGTCCTGGGATCGAGTCCTGCATCGGGCTCCCTACTCCACAGGAAGCCGGCTTCTCCCCCTCCCATTCCCCCTGCTTGTGTTCCCTCTCTTGCTGTGTCTCTCTCTGTCAAATAAATAAATAAAATCTTAACCAAAAAAAAAAGAAGAAAAAAACATTAACTTGGATTGTGAAACCTAAGGGAAAAAAATCCTAATTTTAAGTGAAAAATTAGTAGTGATAGAGCAAGACACACATTAATGGTGTGAGAGCTCTAAACTTTCTATTTACAAGGGCTTTGGTGGTTACAGGTTTGGAAAGAGCCCTAGGACACTTGTCTTGAAAATGCACTTTTGGGGGCACCTGGGTAGCTCAGTCAGTTGAGCGTCTGCCTTTGGCTCGGGTTACAATCCCAGGGTCCTGGGATTGAGCCCCGTGTCAGGCTCCCTGCTCAGCTGGGAGTCTGCTTTTCTCTCTCCCTCTGCCTGCCGCTCCCCCTGCTTGTGCGCTCTCAAAGAAATGAATAAAATCTTAAAAAAAAAAAAAAAAGAAAATGCACCTTTATAGCCTGCAGCCTTTTTAAAAAAATACATTTTGAATATAATTTGCATACAATAAAATTCAATAATTATAAAAGTATGATTTTTTGAGTTTTGACAAATATTTAGTCATGTGACCACAACCACGATCATGATAAAGATCACAGAACATCACCCCTATCACCCTCAGAAGTTCTCTTGCACTTTTTTGCAATCAATCCTATACCATACCTCTGACCTCTGATAACCTTTGTCTACTTTCTTCTTTTCCTTTTCTAAAATGTCTTATAAATAGAGGTGCCTGGGTGGCTCAGTTGGTTAGGCAACTGCCTTTGGCTCAGGTCATGATCCTGGAGTTCCGGGGTTGAGCCCCGTGTCTGGCTCCCTGCTAAGCGGGGATTCTACTTCTTCCTCTGACCCTCCCCCCTCTCATGTGTTCTCTCTCAAATAAATAAACTCTTAAAAAAAAAGTCTTATAGGGGCGCCTGGGTGGCTCAGTTGGTTAAGCGACTGCCTTCGGCTCAGGTCATGATCCCAGGGTCCTGGGATCGAGCCCCACATCGGGCTCCCTGCTTGGCAGGAAGCCTGCTTCTCCCTGTCCCACTCCCCCTGCTTGTGTTCCCTCTCTCACTGTGTCTCTCTCTGTCAAATAAATAAATAAAATCTTTAAAAAAAAAAAAATCTTAAAAAAAAAAGTCTTATAAATAGAATCATACAGTATTTTGTATCCAGCTTCCATCATGTATTTTTTTTTTTTTTTAAGATTTTATTTATTTAAGGGGTGCCTGGGTGGCTCAGTCATTAAGCAGCTGCCTTCGGCTCAGGTCATGATCCCAGGGTCCTGGGATCGAGCCCCACATTGGGCTCCCTGCTCTGCGGGAAGCCAGCTTCTCCCTCTCCCACTCCCCCTGCTTGTGTTCCCTCTCTCCCTGTGTCTCTCTTTCAAATAAATAAAATCTTAAAAAAAAAATTTATTTATTTAAGAGAGAGACCACAAGTGGGGTGAGGGTCAGAGGGAGAAGCAGACTCCCCACTGAGCAGGGAGCCCAATGTGGGACTGGATCCCGGGACTCCGGGATCACGACCTGAGCCGAAGGCAGACACTTAACCGACTGAGCCACCAGGTGCCCCAGCCATCATAATTATTATCTTAGGTCTTCTGGAACTTGCACGGTCCAATACAGTAGCCACTAGCAAAGGCAGCTATTGAGTAGTTGAAATGTGACTAGTCCAAATCTATATGTAGTATATGTACAAAATACATAAAAGGTTTTGAAGACCAAGTAAGAAAAAATAATGTAAAACCTTTAGATGTTTATACTTTATATGCTCTTCTGTAAACATTCCCCCCCTCTTTTTCCATTAGGTTCTTCACAATTAGCCCTTCATGCTCTCCTCATCTACACTCATTATTTGTGTCCCCCCAAGTTCATATGCTGAAGCCCTAATCCCCGATGTGACAATAAAATTCTATAATCATAGAAGTATGATTTTTTGAGCTTTGACAAATATTTACAGTCCATAGCTTGCCTTTTCTTTTTTTTTTTTTTTTAATTTTATTTGAGAGAGAGAGTGCAGAGTGAGTGAGAGAGAGAGAGAGCATGAGCAGGGGTGAGGGGCAGAGGGAGAGGGACAAGCAGACTCCGTGCTGGGCAGGAACCTGATGCAGGGCTCAATCCCAGGACCCTGAGATCATGACCTGAGCTGAAGGCAGATGCTTGACTGACTGACTGAGCCACCCAGGTGCCCCAGCTGCTTTGGTTGTTTATGGCTTACCTCATTAAAGACTCAAGTGAAGCCAAGCTACATTTCTGCTCTAGTAAATAGAGAATTCTGCTCCCCATACCCTAATAGTAAACTTCCCTTTTCCTTAAGCGGTCTGAGTGGGTATGTTATCAGCAAGCAAAAGAAGTTTAGGGCTGATGTTTCAACTCTGGTTTAAATACTTCTTACCTTATTCCCATAAATTTATTCAAACTCAATAGCTAAAATGATGCTGTACTTGGGTAATTTTTCAAAAGATCCCTCTAAAACCTCCAGAGATTAGCCATGAGCATTAGTCCTTCCTGATATTTTAATATTGGAATCATTGGATAAGCATCATATTATGATGATGGTATTTTCATTTCATTTAACAGTGGCATGAAAGGTACCTTAGAGGATTTCTAATTCAAGCCCTTCACTTTCAAGGACACTAAAGCCCAAATTGGACAAGAGCCTTGCCCAGTGCTGGAATTAGAACCTTGTTTCTGTCATTACTCAGGCCAAGGTCCTTTGCCAATAATAATTTTTTTTTTAAAGTAATCTATGTGCCCAACATGTGTATCAAACTCACAACCCCCAGATCAAGAGTTGCATGCTTCACCAACTAAGCCAGCTAGGTACCCCTACCAATGAATTTTTTAGGGCCAAGATGGTATTGTCCTTTCCTCAAATTCCAAGTGAGATCACTCAACAATATTTATTGATGGCCCACTTAATTGATCAGGACTCTTAGTTGCAAGTTAAAAAAAAAAGGCTCTAGGAATACATTTCTTTCAGGTAAGGTTGTTTCAAGGCTCAAAATCACTGAGTATTCTCTCTCTCCACCTCTAGGAAAGACTTTCCACAGGTTGGGAACCTGTAGACTCACATCTTACCAGCTTATCTATCCCAGCAGTACATGCTGGATTATCCTTGGACTTCTCAGTTATGTGAGCAAAAAAACTACTTTTTACCCCCCTAAGCCAATTTGAATTTGGTTTCTGTCACTGAACAAGTGTTCAGACTAAAATCACACTTATTAAAGAATTCTCCACAAACAAGGATAATGATAACCAGATTCTCTTCAAAACTTGGAATGTAAGAGTAGTTAGTATAGGGGCACCTGCGTGGCTCAGTTGGTTAAGTGCCTGACTGTTGATCTCAGCTCAGGTCATGATCTTAGGGTTGTGAGATCCAGCCTCCATTGGGCTCAACACTGGGTATGGAGTCTGCTTAAGAATCTCCCTCTCAGGCGCCTGGGTGGCTCAGTTGGTTAAGCGACTGCCTTCGGCTCAAGTCATGATCCTGGAGTCCCGGGATCGAGTCCCGCATCGGGCTCCCTGCTCGGCAGGGAGTCTGCTTCTCCCTCTGACCCTCCTCCCTCTCATTCTCTCTCTCTCTCAAATAAATAAATAAAATCTTTAAAAAAAAAAAAAAAAAAGAATCTCCCTCTCCCCCACACCCCCTGCTTGCCCTCAAGCTGTCTCTCTAAAAAAAAACCAAAACCAAAAACAATAGTAGGCAGTATAAGTAGAAGGAGAAAGAACATGTAGAGAAGAGAGCAAACCAGGCCATGATGAAAAGGAAATTACTCTTGACATACTATCTTGGTTTCTATTCTTTTTTTTTTTTATAAAGATTTTATTTATTTACTTGAGAGGGAGGGAGAAAGGCAGAAAGAGAGAGAGAGAGAGCACGAGTACACATGCAGGGGGAGGGACAGAGGGAGAGGGAGAATTCCAAGCTGACTCTGCGCTAAGCCGAGTCCGATGCTGGGCTAGATCCCACGACCGAGATCATGACCTGAGTCAAAACCAAGAGTCGGATGCTCAACTAACTGAGCCACCCAGGCACCCCATATTCTTTACCTCTTCTATCTCTTCTCTACTTTTTATCTTCTTAGTCAGAACTTCTTATTCATAACTTCAGCCTATTCTTGGTTCTATCAGCACCACAGCTTGGATTACTGCATAATATCCTAAAGCTGATTTGACCCTGAAGCCCTTTTCTTAGAAACAACAAAAAGTAATTGTCAGCAAAGCCTTCTGGGCTTAACACAGAACAAGCAAGAACAGGTTTCCTCTTCCAACTTGGTAAGACTCCTTATGACATCCTAGGATCGGAAATAACCAGTTATAACTAATGTGGTGACTACATTTGGAATAGATCACATGGGGGCTTCCCTGAAGCAGGAGGCTTGACAAGACAACCACGATCCTTTCCAGGTAAGTAATCATGCCTGTAATCTTCCTCATTCTTTGTTACTTAATATCTTTGAGTCTCGATTACTGTGGCAATAAAATGAGGGAAATCACCCACATCACGGATTTGGAAGAAGAAATGAAACATGTAAAATGGCTGGTATATGGCCATTACTCAGTGAATATTAGTTCTCTTCCCTCAAATTTTAATATGTCATTTACTATATAAAGTATTACCCAAATGCCTTATAATTTATACGATGGAACAGTCCTATTCCACATATGACAAACATTAAGAATGACAAGAATGAAGAATCAGGATTTTTTTTAACCTATAAAAAGTTGCTGCAGTTTTTCAAATAATTTTATTGGATTTAAAATTCTTTTAAGGGATACAGAGATATACAACTAGTTTGATCAGCTACTAATATATTTTGGTATCCCTTTATTCTTGTACTCAAGAGCCAGTTCACCTTTTCTCCATGTTCAATACTTAGCTTTGGTAAAATTTTGCCATGTTCTTCTTCATCTGCTACTGGAGCATGAGTGCTTCCACCCTGCTTGGTATAAGCTGCTCTTTTAGTTTTCTTCCTGTGAGTAGGTTTTGTAGGACTCTTCTGTTTTTTTTCAACTTCACTGCTTACATCCCACAACATTATCTTCCCATCATTCCCTCCAGTAAGCAGCAAATAGGATTCTGGCAAAAAGCAGACCTGGGATACTCCCAAAGAATGGCCCTTAAATCCCAGTTCTTGTTCACACTTAACTCCCATCACCCTAAAGATTCGAACCTTACCATCTTCTGCACCACAGCTAAAAATATTGCCACATGATGCCACAGACACAGAGTGGGCTAAAGCAGGGTTTAAAAGCTGACCAGGTGATTGTGGGCTTTCCATCTCTTCTGTTTCATCTTCCTGCAAATTTGTAATCCAGAGTGGCCGTGCTTTATGAAGGTTCCACAGCATTACCTTTAAATAAGAGGAAGTTACATAGTCAAACAGAGGTTTAGCCATTTTGCTCAACTATTATGCTTACTCCACTTCTAATAAAGTCATCAAAGTAGTCTGACAATAATTACTATGACACAGTTCCAGCAATATTAAATTTTTATTTTCTTTTTTTAAAAGATTTTATCTATTTATTTATTTATTTATTTGACAGAGAGAGACACAGCGAGAGAGGGAACACAAGCAGGGGGAGTGGGAGAGGGAGAAGCAGGCTTCCTGCCGAGCAGGGAGCCCGATGTGGGACTCGATCCCAGGACCCCGGGATCATGACCTGAACCGAAAGTAGACGCTTAACAACTGAGCCACCCAGGCGCCCCAACAATATTAAATTTTTTAAAGTTCATATGGCACCACAATATGCCAGTGGAATGCTACCCTGGTGCCAAAACTAGGACGCCAATGGGCAGTAAGGTAGAATTTAGAAAACAAGATCCTAAATAACTTCTGATTAACAACCCCATTAAAGTGTAATCCACATTCTTAAGTTTCTTTAAGTCATTGTACCCTCATCTCTGCAAGTAAAATAGAAGACTATGAAATTTATCTTATTTTTAAATATTTCATTTATTTATTTGACAGAGAGCACAAGCAGGGGGAGCAGCAGAGGGAGAGGAAGAAGCAGGCTCCCCGCAAAGCAGGGAGTCCAATGTGGGGCTTGATCCCAGGACCCTGGGATCATGACTTGAGCTGAAGGCAGACGCTTAACCAACTAAGCCATTCAAGAGCCCTGAAGATTATGAAATTTATTAATTTTAGTCTATGCCGGTTTCAAGTCAAAAAGCCTGTCAATTAAATAAATGAAATCTGGAATACTTTCTCTTTCCTTTCACACTACCTAAATTACCCATTTTAGGGGCTTACCTCAAGTCTCTATCCCTCTAAGAAGGCTTTCCTAACTATTCCAGCCTGCTTCTCTCTTTCCCATATTTAATTTCTACACTATTAACTAACATATACTACTAGCTTGTCAGTTTGAGATTTAATTCTTCTTTTTTAAAAATCTTAAGTAGATTCCATGCCCAATGTGGGGCTTGAACTCATGACCCCAAGATCAAGAGTCGCATACTCCACTGCTAAGCCAGCCAGGAGCCCTGAGATTCAATTCATCTTTGCTAATGTCTATACCCAAAGTGTTTTCAGCAGATTAAACATTTTTTTGTATTTACTGAAATCATCTAAATGTGTTAACAGTCATCCCAGATTCTACCAATCCAAGAATCATTTCCAAGTACTGAAGATTCCCAGACTGTTCTTGCCTGGACATTCTCTATACCACTTTACTCTTCCTAACTGCCAAAGATTCTACTGTGTTTTACAATTTCTCAACCAGTGGTTCAAGCGGTGTCACCCTAAGCAAGAAAGCAAGAGATACTGAGAAAAGAATACAAAAGTTTGGGGTATATGGTCCTAAAATATGTCAGAGGGGGAGAAAGTGGAAAACTGGCAAATGTTCAGAAGTGAATGCAATCACATCCAAGTGACCCTGCTTAGGAATTTTTCTCACTACAAAAACATTTCTTTCCACACAGGAGAATCATTTTCAAGGAAAAAAAGCCTCTTCTACCATCCTGATCCTTAAGTGTTGGTACTAGTGATCTTTCAAACTCCGGAAAGAATAACTAACCTTTGAACCATTTATTTTCAGATGTGCAAAGGAAGGGCAAAAAAAATCAATGTGTATGCCACAGAAATATATGATGGTCTTAAATTTCCAAAGGTCTTTATAAGAGAAAACTATATTTGAGTGATGGCCACTATGTATTTATTTAATTTTATTCTTATACTTTACACACATATCTTATAGCTACTTAATAAAAATTAAGCAGTCTCGGGCACCTGGTTAAGCGTCTCAGTCAGTTATGCGTCTGCCTTCGGCTCAGGTCATGATCCCAGGGTCCTGGGATCAGGCCCCGCATCGGCCTCCCTGCTCAGCGGGGAGTCTCCTTCTCCCTCTGCCTCTGCCCCTCCCCCAATTCATGCTTGCACTCTCTCTCTCTCTCTCTCTCAAATAAATAAAATCTTAAAAAAAAAATTAAGCAGTCTCAAATGTCTTAATAAATCACTTTAAGGTCCCTGCCCCTCCAAGTGTGCTTTGCTTAATTATTTAAACCTATCTAGATTGAAGAATATAATTTCTGTAATAACAAAGATTGGTACACTGTGTGTGGCAATAATTCAATTCCTGCTTTGAGATAAAATATTTGTTCAGAGAGAAAGCGCTCCCCAAATTAACCTTATAAGAATTCCCTTCTACTACTATACCTACATTCTTGGACCCTTCCATAGGCTGGCTGTTCTTAAAGTTCATTTTTTTATTTTTAAAATATTTTATTTTATTTACTTGTCAGAGAGAAAGAGAGAGCACAAGCAGGGAGAGAAGCAGGCTCCCCGCCGAGCAGGGAGCCCGATGTGGGACTCGATTCCAGGACCTGACCTGGGATCATGACCTGAGCCGAAGGCAGACGCTTAACCGACTAAGCCACCCAGGCGTCCCCTTAAAGTTTAGAATCATACTGGATAACCAGGTTTTAAGAAGTAAATTGTGGAAGATATTACAGTTTCAACTTCAGTTAAGGAAAGTAATTTCCTTTTTTTTTTTTTTTTATTTATTTATTTGAGAGAGAGAATGAGATAGAGAGAGCGTGAGAGTGGGGAGGGTCAGAGGGAGAAGCAGACTCCCCGCTGAGCAGGGAGCCCGATGTGGGACTCGATCCCAGGACTCCAGGATCATGACCTGAGCCGAAGGCAGTTGCTTAACCAACTGAGCCACCCAGGCGCCCCAAGGAAAGTAATTTCCTAAAGGCATAGTTGTGCTGTCTTACCACTGTTGTTATAGCACAACCCAATAAAGAAATTAATCTACAGTGAATTTTTAGCAAGTCTTGGGAGTCAAATCAATTAAGTAATCTAAATCTCCTTCTCACAAAATATTTATATCCTCTACTGTTCTCTAGCAGCTGTCTGCCACTCTATCATCTTTCCTAGAACTGGAGGCAAAATGATAAATTCTGGATGCCCATTTCTTACTAATCTGAGAAGTATAAAGTTTACTACCATGCCTAAGTTAATGAACCAGTGACTGACAACTGGTATAGGTTAAGGATAAAAGAATGACTAGTCAAAGAGACACTGTACAATCTGTCTACTAAAACAGATATCCACCTGGATGTGTTAGGTCTTTCTGCACAAGCAAGTAGGCAGGTTATCACCACGAGGGTAGAAAATGCAGGTTTGTAAGGGCTTGGCCAAGACCTACAAGTGGAAAAGGAGTTTACAAGTCATAGGATCATTGTGCACCTCAAGTGTAGAATGATTCTCAGTAGAGGAACTATACACATTTTTGGTAAGACAATTTTTTATTGTTTCGGGACTGTCCCAGCGCTGAAATCATCATTAAGACAGCCCCTGGTTCTGCCTACTAAATACCAGTAGTCTGGGGAGGGTAACAGCAGTCATTATGAAAACAACAACAACCAGCCTCGTTTATTTCTAACTGATGAGGGGGTGAAGAGGGTAGAGAAGGGAGTAGTAAATACTGCTGGCCAAAAAGGCAGAAAGACAAATCTTTGATGCTATTAATGGAATCATACTCTTGAAAGATACACAGTTAAGAATGTAGATTAAATGCCTAGAACAGTGCAGGGCACGCAGGTCATGAGTCAACAATGGTTCTTTTTCTAGGAGTCACCTGTTCCCAAACCAAGAACTTTTTCTACATTACTCATGATATCCTGCTTGACACTGCTGGCGTCACAGAAAAAACATATAGGCTTTGGAGCCAGAGAGACTGAAGTTTGGAATCTTAATTCAGGCAGCTATGTGGACACTTATTTCAAACCCCAGTCTCATTTCTAAAAAAGAAAAAGTATCAGGGTGTGACTAGAGTGAAAACTAATATATGTAAAGCACTGGCAAGTACTAAGTGCTCACCAAAGAGAAGCCATGATTGTTCTCACTCCAGTGATACAAGATTTACTTTTAAGAGCAAGTACATCTGCTATGGGAAAGTTCAAGCTATCTGAAAGCTCTCCTTTATTAAGCTAAAATCTGGGGGTGCCTGGGTGGCTCAGTCAGTTAAGCGTCTGCCTTTGGCTCGGGTCATGATCCCAGGGTCCTGGAATCGAGTCCCATGTTGGGCTCCCTGCTCGGCAGAGAGCCTGCTTCTCCCTCTCCCCATTGCTCGTGCTCTCTCGCTCTCTCTCAAATAAATAAAATCTTAAACAAAAAACCAAAATCTGCTTCCCTAGGACTTCTGTTTAGACTAGCACATTCCACTTTTTCCTCTCATGAAAACCAAGAATTAAACACTTCCATTTCCCCCACAAAATGGAGTTTCTAGATATATCTACTCTCCTGATGGCTTTCCTCTGAATTTGGTCTATTTGTGATGTTCCTTTTAAAACTCATTGAATGCAGTGCTCTGACCTTGATCACCAATACACAATACTTCAATTGATGTACCACAGAATTTTAAAGTAAGAAAAAATCCCAGTCCCTCATTAAAACAAACAAACAAACAAAAAAACCCCCCAAAAAACAAAACAGAGTTTGTAGAGAGTGGGTGATAACATCTGCCTTCAGCATGCTCTTTTGTTTAAAAAGAATTTAAAATCAAATATTCAAATTCCAGAGTTTATCACTTTTAAGCATAGAGAAAGGAAGGCTAAAGGATAAATGATTACTTTGTGAATGAAACCTACTAGGCTTTGTCAAGTTAGCATTAAACATGCAGTAGAAGTAAGGCTTATGATTCATACATAGAAAAGACATGTCAGTAGAGAACAGAAAATGCAAAGATATATTTAGCCTGATCAGTAATCCGATCGTTACCAAACTCATTTAGAAATTACCCAAGTACTCTCTGCAAAGCATTACCTGCATATCCAGTCCACAGGATACCAGGCTCTGAGGCCTTTGAGGCCGAAAAGCTACAGAGGAACAGATATTGGAATGTCTCTTCAGTGATCTGCTAACTTTCTTATTTTCCAAGTCTAGGATTTGAATTGCCCCGGAGTCATCAGCAGAAGCCAGCAGGTTTTCAGTTTCATTCAATGAGAGACAATTGATTTCTTCTTCATTCACATGAAAATGGTCCAAGGAACCTTTGAGGGATCTGACATCCAGTAAGCTAATGGTTTCTCCATGTGATGCATAGAGCTTGGTGGGGCAGGAGGGAGAGAATAAGACACTGGTAACATCATCAGCCCCTTGGAAGCGTGTATGCCCTAAAGGAGTCCCATCTTCACCCCAGGCCATGAGATCACCGCTCTCTGCTCCAGAAGCCACTAATCCTTCCTGACTTGCATTCAGGCAGAGAATAGGAGAAGAATGTCCACCAGTCCACTTGACTGCCATTATGGCCCAGGAGACTCTGTGAAGAGGAGGGGGGAAAAACTATAATCTCTTATTTATGAACCTGATGGTAGCAGACTAATGCAATACGCAGTATTTCATTTAAATATTTTTAAAAGATATCTAAAAAAACTTAATTTTAAAAAAGACATTTGAAGATCAAGTCTACAAAAGCTTAGTTGGGCACAGGATTGTGGGGTACCTGGCTGGCACATGCATAAATAGGTTTTTTTTTTTTTTTAAGATTTTATTCATTTATCTGACAGAGAGAGACACAGCAAGAGAAGGAACACAAGCAGTAGGAGTGGGAGAGGGAGAAGCAGGGGGAGTGGGAGAGGGAGAAGCAGGCTTCCAACACTGAGCAGGGAGCCCAATGCGGGGCTGGACCCCAGGACCCTGGGATCATGACCCGAGCTGAAGACAGACACTTAACGGCTGAGCCACCCAGGAGCCCCATAAATAGGCTTTCTTTGTAATCACAGACCCAGGCAAACCTGGTCTTCCAGCATTTGATGTTAAGCCCACATAAGAATAAACATAGGGGCGCCTGGGTGGCTCAGCTGGTTGTCTGTCTTAGGCTCAGGTCATGATCCTGGGGTCCTGGGATCGAGCCCCATATCAGGCTCCCTGCCCAATGGAGCCTGCTTCTCCCTCTGCCCTCTGCCCCCCATTCTCTACCTCCCCCTGAAGTAAATAAATAAAATCTTTAAAAAAGGGAATAAACATTATATTTAAATTAGGAAAAATACTTTTTAAAAGAGCTGCTCAATCATCAGGTTATATCTTTTATCTGAACGTTTTAGAGAAAGAGCTCTGGAGCTAGATTCTCTGGGTTTGAATAGCTTTACTACCTATTATTAGCTGGGTGACTGGGCAAGTTACTGAACTTCTCTGTGATTCATTTTCCTTCTCTATAAAATGGGGGGGGTAATAATAAAAGCATCATTTTATAGGATCATAGAAAATTAAATAATATATGTAAAGCACATATAATAGTGCTTGGTACATAATGAGTGTTCAACAAATATTACCACTATCACTTTCTCTATTTTTTTAATTTAATTTTTTTTTTTAATATTTTATTTGTTAGAGAGAGAGAGAGAGTGGGCGAGAGAGAGTGAGCAGGGGGAGCAGCAGAGGGAGAGGGAGAAGCAGGCTCCCTGCTGAGCAAGGAGCCTGATGCGGGACTCGATCCCAGGGCACTGGGTTCATGACCTGAGCCGAAGGCAGACGCTTAACCGACTGAGCCACCCACGCGTCCCTTTTTTTTTTTTTTTTTTTTTTTTAAGTTTTTATTTATTTGACAGAGAGAGACACAGCGAAAGAGGGAACACAAGCAGGCGGAGTGGGAGAGGGAGAAGCAGGCTTCCTGCAGAGCAGAGAGCCCGATGCGGGGCTCGATCCCAGGACCCTGAGATCATGACCTGAGCCGAAGGCAGACGCTTAACGACTGAGCCACCCAGGCACCCTCTATTTTTTTTTTTTTAAGATTTATTTTTTAAAGTAATCTCTACACCCAAAGTGGGGCTCAAACCCACAACCCTAAGATCAAAAGTCGCACGCTCCATTGACTGAGCCAGTCAGATGCCCCTCACTTTTCCTATTTTTATTAGGCTGGTCAAAGCGGCATCATAGATCTACACCAGTGATGCTCCAAGTTTGGCCTCCAGACCAGCAGCATCACCTAGGAACTTATAAATATAAATTGCCCAATACCACCCTGGACCAACTGAATCAGAAATGCTGGGGTTGGGGCCCAGCCATGTGTTTTAAGAAGTCCTCTGGGTGATGCTGATGTACACTAAAATTTGAGAATACTACACCAATAATCATCCAGGGATTTGGTTAAAAATGTAGATCCTTGGGTTTTACCACCAGAGACTAATTCAGTACGTTATTTAACTTTATTCTCAACACAACCCTTCTGTTTAGTATTATTCCATTTTAAAGATAAAACTTGAGTTTCAGAAATGTTAAATAATTTGATCAAAGTCATCTGGTCCTTAGGATTTGTACATGGGATCCAATGTAAAGGGATCCCAAACTTTTAAATAACGAAGACCATTTTCTTTCTTTTTTTTTTTTTAAAGATTTTATTTATTTATTTGAGACAGAGAGAATGAGAGAGAGAGAGAGAGAGCACATGAGAAGGGGGAGGGTCAGAGGGAGAAGCAGGCTCCCTGCCGAGCAGAGAGCCCGATGCGGGACTCGATCCAGGGACTCCAGGATCATGACCTGAGCTGAAGGCAGTCGCTTAACCAACTGAGCCACCCAGGCGCCCAACGAAGACCATTTTCTAACAATTCCACTTGACAATAGTTTTTAACTTGTTAGTATTCTCTGAAAGTGCAGAAAATAACCAAAAGCCACAAATAATTCATTACAGCTTTTAAATGTACTCAGGTATTTTTATTATTTTTTAAAGTTTATTTATTTATCTCTAGACCCAACATGGGCCTCAAATTCACAACCCTGAGATCAAGAGTCACATGCTCTACTGACTAAGTCAGCCAGGCACCCCACACTCACATTTTTTTTTTTTTTAAGATTTTATTTATTATTTGACAGAGAGACAGTGAGAGAGGGAACACAAGCAGAGGGAGTGGAAGAGGGAGAAGCAGGCTTCCCGGAAGAGGGAGAAGCAGGCTTCCTGTCGAGCAGGGAGCCCGACGCGGGGCGCAATCCCAGGACCCTGGGATCGTGACCCAAGCCAAAGGCAGACGCTTAACAACTGAGCCACCCAGGCGCCCCTACTCACACATTTTTAATTACCTTATTACCCACTTACACTTAACAGTACTTATTGTACTTACGTACTTTTGTACTTATGTACAAAATTTAGATTTCCTGATATACTAGGCATCCCAGACTTATACAATGAAATTGCCACATAATTCTACCCTGCCTCAACTGTCTGTTGGGTAAAGCAAAAAAAGGAAATAAGGGCAATTTATATAACTCTAACTGTTCAGACAAAAGGAAGCAAGCAAATCTACCTGAACAAATTTAATGTTTCATTTCACAAGCCAAGGGAGAATTTCTCTAGTGAGAAACTGCCATAGTTGCTTTCATATTTTCAGATATGATACCTGAATTCAATCCAATTGCACAGATATATTTCCTAATATTGTTTTGAAAAATAATTTAAAATACTGGCAACCTGCCTAAAGTTTCTATTCCCGACACAAAGCTTATTTCCTCCCATTTTTAGGCACTTACACATACACAAAATAACTAACTAGACTGCTAAAAAACGTCTAATCTTTCAGTAATCAAAGTAACAGAGGGGTGGGGGAGTAACAGAAACATGGTCACAAAATCATATACAGCAATTTTTGTAAAGACGACAAAATGGGAAAGACAAAAATATACTTTATTTCAGCAGAAGCACTGAATTAGAATACAGAGGAAACTAATTTCGAGACTGAAGCAAGTAAGTTTTAAAGGAGAGGTCTGGAGAGGAAATGACTCAGAGAGAGGTAAAGACAGGGAACTCTGGTGGTTGGATTTTTGCTGACAAGTAATGAAATAGTAGTTAATTTTCTACCATAAAAAAGACTTTTGCCAAATGTTCAAGATAAACCAAGAAAAAAGGACACTTAGCACAATTTAAAATGAAAGGTATTAACAATATTTAGGCCTAGGGACTGCCATCTGTGGTGACTACTGACTTGTCATATAATATAGATAATATACTACCTTAAAATACGAAGTTTGTAGTAACCATTGAAAAAGCCACTTAAGTTACAAATAATTTTAACTCCTTTCTTTAGAGATCTGATCACTTATTTCCTACATTAGTTTTAGTTTTTCTACAGTGAAATCAACTTTAAAGTCCTGAAGTCTGCCCTCTACAGCTTTAGGATTTTGTATGCATAGAGGTTTTGGATCCCTACTGGGATTTTAGGTTTTATCTAAGACGAGAATGAAATAGGGTTTCTTGTACTTCTGTTTCTCCATCACATTATCTACCCACAGGGGACCTAAGTAAACGCTGACTGGCAGACAAAGTTTTAGTATTTTCTTCTGAATATAATTTTTTTTAATGGAAAAGATTAATTCAATTTTAAAGACACATTTGGTTAAGCTCACCCCAAAGTGTGAGAAATTAGGCAATAAATGGATTTTGTACTTAAAGGAACTATTATAAATAACAACACTGTTCCCATAAAATTTTCCATAATGGAACCAGTAGTATCTATTAATCTCACAAGAACAAGGTCAGCTCTACCTTCACCTCTTAAACAAATTAAACTTCTAATCTCTACATCACATGGATAATATTTACTGATCACCAACCTAGTCAGAAAAATAAAAATGGAGACCTATTATCTTATGTAGACTATTAATCATTGAGTCAACCAGAGCCCCCCCAAATCACATGTTTAGTCTACAAAATGAAAATTGTTATTACTTAAAACATACCCAAAGACCACCATGAAAAACTATTAAACAACAGACTGCTGTGGTAGAAGGCAGTGGGAAAAAAAATGTAATTGAATCTGGGTTAAATGAAAACAATCTTTCAGAAATGAGTTGTCAAGCCACTGTTTCTTGTTTTTCTCCTACTGGGACTGGAAAGCCTACCAGAAATAGGTAAGTGCCATTATCTCCATATTCAGGTATCAGGTCAACAAACTTCTCTTCTCATAGGCAACGTCTAAAGGGTAATGTCTAAAGCACAGCAATTAATCATGTCCTACTGTGAATTACTTTAATTAGATAATAGTTTCCTTCAACACCTAATGAGATCGTGGAGTGGGCAGCGAAGGGTGGGGTATCTTGAGAGCAGTTTTAGAAAGGGTGGAGGGCAAAGATGGAAGTTCTGAACAGTCAAAGTGCAAGGGGGAGGGGCAAGGTCAGGAGGGTGATCTGTAGAAAGAAAAGGACCTAGTCATAAAGAAAATCTTTTCCAGGGCACCTGAGTGGCTCAGTCGGTTACGCATCCGACTCTTGATCTCAGCTCATGTCTTCATCTCAGCGTGGTGAGTTCAAGCCTTGCATTGGGCTCCACACCGAGCATGGAGCCTACTTAAAAAAAAAAAAAAAAAAAAAAAATTTAAAAAAAATTTAAGTGCCTTCCCAGACAAACCTAGACCTCCTTCCTTGGATGTCCTATAGTTGAAAGTTGAAAAATGAATAATAAAACTCCCTAGCCTGAGATTACACTACCATTCAAATAATATAAGATAATCATTATCCCTATAGTAAGTATAAGTCAACTTTTCTTCACATGTTTGGGTTTTCCAAAGTTGGTCTTGATGTGGAAAAGCTGGATAGCAACCAAAATGATTGGCCTGTGGCATCAGCACTAGTAAGGAAAGAATCTGGGTTACTAAGCTGGGAGAAAAAAACATCTGGGAAGAAGGAACTAGCAAATAATAACCAAACACCATTTACCAGAGAGTAGAGAAGATAGTTGCTGTTGTTTTTAATGGAGAACTAGAAATGTATTATACACGGCAGGGGAACTACTGGAAAGATCTCTTACTACATAAAGGCAAGACAGTGGAGTTAACTACTAAGGAAATCTGTGAACCCTATAATTATCTCAGAGTTGTTTTGAAAATTATATAAAACCCGAGTAAAGGACCCTACCAGTGCCTTGTTCACATGATGGTTAGTATTTTCTCTCACTAAGCATTCTTTAAAGGCTGTCAGAAAACTTTTGGCCACCTAGGAAAATGCAGTATGACCAAATAATGCTTAAATTCTTTCTCTTCCCAGAAATCATCTATAATTACAGCCTTCACATCATTCTCTCTATTGGAATGTCTAATTATAGAAAAACACGCTGCCTTGATCCGCCCACTAATCGGGTTAGTAGGAAAGACTGGGAAAGGCTACATTTTGTCCAAAAAATGCAATACTTAATCAGCAATTACACGGCACTTTCAGGCTATCGAAACATTTGGGCGGGGGGTGGGGGTGATTCAAATGACGACCTGACTTGCCGAATACACGCTAGGACACATGTTCTGATTAAGTACCACTACCAATAAAGAACAAAAGGGTCTGACCAGGAGAAGACGACCTCAGCTGCCGAAAGTAAAGGAAGAAGATCTAATTCAAGCCGAAGGTGGCGGAGCTAGGAACTGGCTAGCAAGGAGAGGGAAGTTTCATGCGTTAGGTTGGAGTCTGAAGCAGAGACATGACACAGGGAAACCTCACAGGGAAAGGGGCCCCAGAAGGCCGACGCGAGAGCACTAGATCAAAAAGAGGAAAAGGCACCAGAGGACAGCCACAAAGCCACAGGGGCCAGCCTCATACCTGCGCTTCCCGCTTCCCTCCTCGGCGCCTCGTGATGACCTCACCCGTGGGCGCCCAATCCCATGTAGGGTTGGGCGCGGGGCGCCTCAGCCAAACAGTCACATCCGGGGCCGAGAGGAACCGCGAGCGAGCTGGGCGTGCGCCCTTGCTTCGTGCCCTCAACCAGTATGGCGGAGCTACGGGCGCGCCGCGGGGAGGCCGTGCGAGTCCGGCGGTTCCGACGCCCGCGCTGAGCCGGGGAGGAGGGGCGGGGGACGCCCGTGCGGCCCGTGCGTCTGCCCTCAGTGAGGCGGGGCGCGCGGCGGACGCCCCCGGGCAGGGGCGGGAGTGGTGGAGGGCCGGTGGTTGGCTGTGAAAGGGGCGGTGAGCGAGGTGCTCCGGTCTCAAGGCGAGGCTTGGCCTCCCCAGCAGAGACGGGGGGAAGCGGCGGCGGCAGCGGCGGCCCTTGGGCCGGCTGGTGAGGCGATGGCGGCGCCAGCCCCGGGGCCTGGGGCAGCCTCCGGCGGCGCTGGCTGTAGCGGCGGCGGCGGCGGCGCTGTCGGCGGCTCGGGCTCCGGGTCCGGGTCCGCGGGGGCAGGGGGCCGGCTGCCCAGCCGGGTGCTGGAATTGGTGTTCTCCTACCTGGAGCTGTCCGAGCTGAGGAACTGCGCCCTGGTGTGCAAGCACTGGTACCGCTGTCTGCACGGTGATGAGAACAGCGAGGTGTGGCGGAGCCTTTGCGCCCGCAGCCTGGCAGAAGAGGCTCTGCGCACGGACATCCTTTGCAACCTGCCCAGCTACAAGGCTAAGGTGAGGGCGCCCCGGGCCACGCCGCTGCCCCCAGTCCCGCTTCTCTGCGCCGCTCTCAGTCTCAGTGCTTCTCATCTAAGCTCTGAGTCAGACGTCTCACCTCACCATCCCGCCTTTGCACGGCTGCAATCAGTACCTTACCTACCTCACCTCCCCCCTCCGTAAAGATCCTCTTCTCTTTCAAGTTCTGCTCCTTAACCCACCCCACTTCCGAGATGCACTTTTTAAAGGACCAGATAGTTTGCAATTCCTGGTTTCCACCACTCATTCCACTTTCCACAGTCTTCTCCCAAAAAGATAGACCCCCCCTCCCCATTATTGTACCTTTCAATACTCTTACCCTATTTTTTATTAGATCATCTCAGCTGCCTTAACACCGGCTTAGCTTCTAAGATCTTTGCTTTCATCCCACATTCACCTCACCTTTTCCAGGCTCTGATTTTTAACTGTTTCCCCCCCCCCCCCTTTTCTCCTAAGTTCTCTAATTCCCTCCATTATGTTTCAGGCTTATAAGTGAGTGTGGTCCTAGACATTCTGCTAACTTTCAAGATACAGGCTTTAATAGAACATTCCCCACTTCCCCCATGGGCACCACTTAACCGTCCTAATGCTGCCTTGTGCCACTATTATTGGCTACTTCCCTGCCAACTTTTTCATAGTTCCACCTTGGTGGTGTGCCTCTTCTGTTCCATTTGTCATCTAACGTGCTGATTGCAGTTTTGCTGCCTTTTTGCCTCCTAGATTCTTGGGCATATTCCTGCCTTCTTCATATACAGATAAAACTGTCAAGTAACAGGTAATGGTAAGGTTGAGAAGATTCTTCAGGCAATGTAAACAAAGGCCTGAAGCTTGAATTCAGTTGGATGGATAACAGCTATTCAGTATAGCAGTCACTGGGAGCATATATGAGAGAGGATGAAGTCTGCCCTAGAATGTGGTAAACATAAAAAAATACATTAATAACTAAAAAGGGTAGATACCCTTTTTCAAACTGGACTGCCAAGGAGGGGAGTCAGAGTAAGAAGTAAATTTGTTTTTCCATGTGAAATAGACGTAAAATTTATTCTTCTGTAACAAAGGAGGTTTTAGTTTAATATGGTAAGGAATATTGCCATTATCTATGTCAATTATTAAATTTTCTATTAAGTGAAGTAACATGTTAATTTACTAGGACAGTATTTGTACATGGTGGATGCTCAGTGGATACTAGTTGTAATTTATGTAGTAGAGCACAGAACATTGCAGTTTTGTCCTGCTTTGCCTAAAACAGGTAGTCTTCATTCATTTTATTTAGTTTTAATTTTTTTATAAAGTTTATTGTTTTTACTTATTTTCATCTGAGAACTTTTTGTAATTGGTCTGTAATAGATACATTTACATGAGTAAAGATTCATATAACAATATGTGTTAGGTAATGTGTTCATGTGAGTCAACATGCAAAAGAAGGAAAATAATATCAGCAAAATGTCTTCCTTTTGCCCTTGTCTGCCAGCCACCCAGTTTAGTTTCCCTTCTTGGAGGCAACCTGTGTTACCTGTTTCTTTTGTATCCTTCCAGAGATATTTTAGGTTTCTTAGGTTTTTAACACTTTATATGTCTTTCTACCACACGCATGATAGGTATTGTAAACTTGTACTAATCATATGTTCGTTCAGATGTTGCAGAACTTTTCTTGAATGTCTTGAGAATAAAAAAATCAATTCAAAAGAAGTCAGATAGCCTACTAGAAAGTCCTCAGTCAAGTAGAGGAGAAGAAAAATGTATAGAAATAACTAACACATGATAGAAATTGCTCCTGTTAGAGATATTATAAATAGTATATACTGGAAGTATATATATTCACACACACTAGAATTTCAGTGAAAAGAGAGATGTACAAGTTGAGTGGAGGCTTGGAGAAGGTTTGAGGTTAGGGTTATATTTGAGCTGAATTTTAAAGATAGGGAGGATTTGAACATTTTACTAAGAAGAAATACCCTGAGCAAATGCAAGACAAGAGAAAAGCAAAGGCTTTGTATAGCATATATTTTTATTTTAAAAAATGTGAGTGCCAGGCACTGTGCTCAGTTTTGCAAATGCAATGGTAAATAAAACAGACACAAAATTCGAATGGATGCCTTGCTTATAGAGCTTACAGTTTGGTGGGGGGGCGGGGATAGATATTAATCAAATAATCACAGTTATAAAATTGCATCTGTGGTAGGTACTATGAAGGAGAGGTGCACAGTACTCTGAATGTCAGTAATGGAGGATTTGACCAAGGTAGGGAGGTCAAGGAAGGTTTTCTCTGAGGATATAGTACATGAAGTAAAACCTGAACAGTAAGGCCAAGGGGAGAGAAAAGAGCCTTCCAGGAGGGAACTTGATGAGTATGACGGATAGAAAACACATCAGTGTGGCTGGATCATAGAGAGCAAAGGTGAGACAGGTTTGAGAGAAGATGGAAGAGGTGGACTGACGCCAAACTATAGGGAAGCCATTTTGAATTGTAAGCAAGAGGGGGTTAGGAGTGTGGGGATTGGCGGTGTGATTTTTTTTTTTTTGCATTTTTAAGAGGTTATTTCTGACTTCGGTATAGAGAACAGATTGGAGGAGGACCTTAGAAATATGGGTAGATCAGTTAGGAAGTGGGTAGTGTAGGAAATTTAGGAAAGATTAGGAAGTAAAATCTACAGGACTTGGCAATAGATTTCAAATAGATTTGAAATAGCGGTGAGGGAGAGGGAGGTGCTAAGAATGACTCCTAGATATCGCACTTATATAATGGAAATCACCTGGGCTGGATTTAGGAGGAATAGCCGTGAATAAAATTTTGGTAGAGTAGAATTTACAGTGTTTTTGAGACATCCGAGAGATTTCAGATGGGCAGCTCTTAAGAGTTTGGAGCGTAGAGGAAAGGCTAAAGATATAAAAGGGTCTAGTGAGATTGAATTGAAGAAGTGGGGAATATGATTGTAAAGGTAAGTTGAAACTAGATATATCATGGATGTTCTTGGCTTATAGGCTTCATTGTATAGTTTGGGCTTTGTTCTACCATCGTAAATCATAGACGTTTGAACAGAGGAGTGACAAATAAGAGTTGTGCAGCCATAACATGAATTGGACAGAGCAGGGCTTAGTACATATGCCAGAGGTACTTAAGACCTGAACAAATATGTAGGGGAGAGAAGAGGATGTCTGGGAGAGCTATAGCAGAGAACAAATTCACACAGGTGGACAGCTGACTGGGAGTGAATGAGATGAAGAAGAAAGTCTAGATAGGATTTCCAAGGAGGCTGTGTAACTAAGAGGAGGATGGGAACAGGCATGGGATAGCATAAAACTGGAAAGTATTGTTGCCAGTCTATTTAGGATTTGTCTTCCTCTTAGAAGTTCATATTTTATATGTCATCAAGGAACTTCAATTATTTCAGTCATACTTAGCATCTAACTATAACATATTCTCTAATTTTTAGATCTAGATCCTAAAGTAGGTCTTAAAGTTGTTTGTTATAATGTAAAATTTATTTATTTATTTTTTTAAATTTTATTATGTTATGTTAGTCACCATACAATACATCATTGGTTTTTGATGTGGTGATCCACGATCCATTGTTTTCATATAACACCCAGTGCTCCATGCAGTACGTGCCCTCCTTAATACCCATCACCGGGCTAACCCATCCTCCCATCCCCCCTCCCCTCTAAAACCCTGTTTGTTTCTCAGGTCCATAGTCTCTCATGGTTCATCTCTCCCTCCAAATCCCCCCGCCCATTTTTCCCTTCCTTCTCTTAATGTCCTCCATGTTATTCCTTATGTTCCACAAATAAGTGAAACCATATGATAATTGACTTTCTCTGCTTGACTTATTTCACTTAGCATAATCTCCTCCAGTCCCATCCATGTTGATGTAAAAGTTGGGTATTCATCCTTTCTGATGGCTGAGTAATATTCCATTGTATATATGGACCACATCTTCTTTATCCATATTCATCTGTTGAAGGGCATCTCGGCTCTTTCCACAGTTTGGCTATTGCGGACATTGCTGCTATGAACATTGGGGTGCATATGGCCCTTCTTTTCACTACATCTGTGTCTTTGGGGTAAATACCGAGTAGTGCAATTGCTGGGTCATAGGGTAGCTCTATTTTTAAATTTTTGAGGAACCTCCACACTGTTTTCCAAAGTGGCTGTACCAACTTGCATTCCCACCAACAGTGTAAGAGGGTTCCCCTTTCTCCACAACCTCTCCAACATTTGTTGTTTCTTTCCCTGTCCATTTTGGCCATATAATGTAAAATTTAGATTGTGCATGAGACTGTGAGACAGGAACTATAGATTGTTTTTATTTATTAATTTGCATATTTTTCCATTTCTTTTTTTAAGATTTTTTATTTATTTCACAGTGAGAGACACAGCGAGAGAGGGAACACAAGCAGGGGAAGTGGGAGAGGGAGAACCAGGCTTGCCGCTGAGCAGGGAGCCCAATGTGGGGCTCGATCCCAGGACCCTGGGATCGTGACCCGAGCTGAAGGCAGATGCCTAACAACTGAGGCACCCAGGCACCCCTATTTTTCCATTTCATCTGAATTTTTCAGATGAAAAACTATCTTAAAGATAAGGATATAAATAAAAGAAAAATTATGAAAAAATTATTGAAAAGATAAGGACACTTAATCACAATGTCAATATCAATGAAGTATAAAGAAATTAACAATAATTCCTTAATGTAAATGATACAGTGTTCAAATTTCCAATTGTTTCATAAATGTCAAATGTTATAGTCTTATTTTTCAGTTTAATCAAGATCTATATAAGGTTCTCATGGCAAACAGTTAATATATCTCTTAACGCTATTTTAGCCAACAAATTCAGCCTCCATCTCCCCTAACTCCCATTCCCGCCAACTTATCTGTTGAAGAAACCAAGTTGTTTACCTTGTTTCCCTCAGTCTGGACTTTGCAGATTTCATTCCCATAGTGTTCCTTAACATGCCCTTCTGTTCTAGACTGAGAGAAGTTTGATCAGTTTAGTTAAGATTAGTGTTGTTGTTGTTGTTCTTGTTGTTTTTCAATACATTTTCTACTAGAATCAAGTGGTTGGGTTGGATACAGACTTTTTTTTTATTTAAGATTTTATTCATTTATTTGTCAGAGAGAGAGAGAGCGCGAACTAGCAGGGGGAGCGGCAGGCAGAGGGAGAGGCAGGCTCCCCGCTGAGGAAGGAGCCGGATGTGGGACTCTGTCCCAGGACCCTGGGATCATCATGACCTGAGCCGAAGGCAGACGCTTAACCAACTGAGCTACCCAGGCATCCTGGGTTGGATACAGACTTAAATGTTGTTTGGTGCCAACTATGATGGATAAGAATTTAGGAGAGAGAAATTGGGGATTGGGTGGTTCTGGTTAGACTACCTTCATAGAGGGGCGCCTGGGTGGCTCAGTCATTAAGTGTCTGCCTTTGGCTCAGGTCGTGATCTCAGGGCCTGGGATCGAGCCCTGCATCAGACTCCCTGCTAGGCGGGAAGCCTGCTTCTCCCTCTCCCAGTCCCCCTGCTTGTGCTCTCTCTTTCACTGTGTCTCTCTCTGTCAAATAAATAAATACAATATTTAAAAAAAAAAAAGGCTACCTTCATAGAGATGGCAAGACTAGATCTGGTCTTAGAGGATATAGGATATGTTGGAGGAGGAAAGCAGGTGTATTACAGACAGGGAGAATGACATGAAGTTAGAAAGGGAAGTAGGAAGAACCAGACCTGGAGGGCTTTGAAAGGCAGGAAGAATAATTCACAGTTGATATGGTAGTTAGTATGGAACCATCAAAGGTTATTGAACTGGGATGAAATGTAATAGAGGTGCTCTTTTAGAAAGATAGGTCTGGAAAGGATTTAGGTAGAGAGTTGAGGACTGAGTTCTGGAGAGTTTTAGGGGGCAGAAGTAGGATGGTCACCAGAAAAGAGTACGGTGAAGAAAGATCAGTCCAGAGTAATAGGAAGAAGTCATAGAAGTTTGAAGAAGAGGCCGGCAACAGTGTCTTTGTGACAAAGAGAAGAAGGATAGAGAAAAAACAGTTGGTAGTTACAAGAATTGGGGAATAGACATAGGTAAGTATTAGTTAAATATTTTTTAATGAAGATTTTATAAAGTATTTTATATTTTAGTTGTTAAACCCTTTTGAGTCTTTTAATACTTAATATTTTGGGGACATTTTACTCCCCCATTTAATCTTATGTTCCGATTTTTTTATGTGCTTAAAAGTAGGAACAGATAGGAAAAAATTTAGAAATACTTCAGTATTACAGCCTTCTAAATCAAGCAGGGGTTTTGTTTGTTTGTTTTTGTCTGTGCTCTGCAGTGCAACAGTGAAGCAGTGAGGTACTGGCTAATAATAACTGAACACTGGATGAAGGGATACCTGACTTCTCTTTGGAGTTCTTGCTCTAACTAGATGTTGACTTTTAGGTCCATGTCCTCATCCCTATGTTGCACTAGGTCCCTTTGAGGCCCTTCCTAATGCTGAAATCTATGATTCTGGAGTTGGTGGCTCAGGTTAACTAAAGCAATAGGCTCCCAGCCTTTGGCTTCTTTGAGGTAGTTTGAATAAAGAAGGAATTTTCAGAAAATATACAAATCAAGCACTTTATTTTTTCTCCCCCCCAAATCAAAAACTTTAAATTATTAAAGCATGAGAAGTGTTTACTATTTGTACAGAGTAGAGATTTTAGTACTGTATTTTGGAAGCTTAAAAAACTGGTTAGTGAAGGTCAACTAATCTGTCCTATCAATGGCGGCTGCTCTTAATGACTATCTCTTTATAAACTCTAGTGTTTGAAATTAGATGCTATCTACGGAGCTTTTTGATTTGGTAAAATGAGAGTGGTGCTGTCTCAATGTATGAGTAATAACTAGCAAGGAAGCTGAGGATCTAACATAATTTGTGGTTATTAAAATTTTTCATAAACTTTAGAGCTGCTATGACTAAGTTCTCTATTAAAATATTTTTTATGGCAGCATTGCCAACATGAAAACTATACATCCCTTAACTTTTTGATATAAAAATACTAAATATAAACAAGACTAGAGAAAATAGTTTAAGGAACCTCCCAAACCTGTCACCAAGCTTTACCAGTGATTAATTCATGGACAGTCTAGTTTCACGTTTACCCCACCCAATTTCCTACTCCAGCCCTGGATATTTCAAAGCAATTCTGAGGTCATGTCATCCGTAAACATTTCAGTACTATCTCTAAAATATAAGGATTCTTGTGTATATCTTTTGATATTTTAAGAAATGGATTTAGAGAAATACTACAGTTCAGAATTTTGATCAATGAAGATCAGTAATGAAACAATGTGACTTAAACTTATAGTTATCACTTTATTGTTTAAAAACATGGAGCATAAAGGCCTACAATTTGGTACTTTTTTTTTTAGGAGAGAGCACACATGAGTAGGGGTGGGGTGGGGAAGGGGCAGAGGGAGGGGAAGAGAGAGAATCTAAACAGTCTCCACCCCCAGCATGGAGCCCAACCCAGGGCTCAATCTCACGACCCTGAGATCAAGAGTTGGATGCTTAACTGACTGAGCCACGCAGGTGCCCCTAAAGTTTGGGTACTTTTTAATGTTTAAGAAAAATCAAATTTCTATTTCTTTGGTCTGTTTTTCATCTTTTCAGGTACGAGCTTTCCAGCATGCCTTCAGCACTAATGACTGCTCCAGGAATGTCTACATTAAGAAAAATGGCTTTACTTTACATCGAAACCCCATTGCTCAGAGTACTGATGGTGCAAGGACCAAGATTGGTTTCAGTGAGGGCCGCCATGCATGGGAAGTGTGGTGGGAAGGCCCTCTGGGCACTGTGGCAGTGATTGGAATTGCCACAAAACGGGCCCCCATGCAGTGCCAAGGTTATGTGGCATTACTGGGTAGTGATGACCAGAGCTGGGGCTGGAATCTGGTGGACAATAATCTACTACATAATGGAGAAGTCAATGGTAGTTTTCCACAATGCAACAATGCACCAAAATATCAGGTGAGGAACTGGGTATTTTCTCAGGTGTGGGCCTTTGTTAAATCATGCCTTGACTTGTTTTAAATTTACAGAGTTTTATATAGTAGCTTTATATGTCTTTTTGGTAATTTAAAATAAATAGTGTAACTGGCCTTTCTTTGCTACTCTAATAATCTTTTAGTATTTCCATATTTGTTTCCTGATACATATTTGACTTTGAGCAATCTGTCTTTGCCCTAAATTGGGAGTTGGCAAACTTTTTTCTGTACAGGGTGGGTAGTAAATACTTCAGGCCTTGCGGTCCATGTGGTCTCTGTCACAGCTATTCAATTTTGTTGTTATAGTACAAAAACAGCCATAGATGTTATGTAAATGAGTGAGCATAACTGTGTTCCTGTAAAGCCTTATTTATGGTCTGCAGGCAAGATTTGGCCCAACGACCATAGTTTCCCAGCTTGTGCTCTAGATTGTCATCTTTCCTATATCATGGCACATCCAAATCGACTTTTTCTAGACTTCTTACTCCCACAAACCACCGTGCACATGCACACACATACCCTCTGCTATTCATTAATCTGTGGATTAATGAATCCTCCAAAGCCTCTGGAGGTGTCAGCAATTTCTATAAGACAGGCAAATTCAGGCAAACTACTGCATTTTTTTATTCTTTTCATCTTAGCTTTATGCCATACTCACTTGATTCTGTGGTCAAAATTATAGTTCCTATTTGTAAAAGTCATATGATTACCATAGAGTCAGCTGAGTTTAAAACACAATAATCTGATAAGAAATTAGAAGTTTTAAGGAATTAGAGACTTAAAGACAAGGAGTATTATTAGAGTCATTTCATAATGATAACAGAGTTAATCAGGTAGGGAGACATAACAAGGTAGGGAGATATATGTGTAAACATATATGCACCTAAATAACAGAGCTCCAAAACACATGAAGCAGAGACTTACAGAACTGAAAGAAGGAATAGAAAATTAGCAAGTACAGTTGGAGATTTCAGTACTTGTCTGATGCTAATATAGCAACTTCAACTTTCTTATGCTTACTATTGCAAGGTATCTCTTTTTCTCTATTTTTTAACTTTCAATCTGTCTTTGTGTTTAAAATGGGTCTCCTAGAGGGCATATAATTGGGTCTTTTTATCTAACCCAATCTCATAATCTCTGCCTTTTGATTTGAGTGTTTAACCCATTTACATTTATTGTAGTTGTTGGACTGCTTGATGTTGTCATTGTCTTTCTATCACTGAAGCTATGTTCTTGTTTAAAAAAATCTTTTTTCTCTGGGGCTCCTGGGTGGCTCAGTCGTTAAGCGTCTGCCTTCAGCTCAGGTCATGATCCCGGGACCCTGGGATCGAGCTCCCTGCTCGGCGGGAAGCCTGCTTCTCCCTCTCCCTCTGCTGCTCCCCCTGCTTGTGCTCTCTCTCCCTCTCTCTCTCTCTCTGTCAAGTTAATAAAATCTTTAAAAAAAAAAAATCTTTTTTCTCTTTGTTTTTTGGATCAGATAATCGCTCCATCTTCAAGTTCACAGATTCTTTCTTCTTACCTATCAATTCTTCTATTAAGCCAGGCTAGTGAATTTTGGTTATTTTACTCTTCAGCTGTAAAATTGTCATTTGTTCTTTTTTGTAGTTTCCATTTCTCTGTTGAGAATTTCTGTCCATTTATCAATTTAGATTTTGCTTTAATTCTTTGCACATATTTGTAATAACTACTTTGAAGTCTTTGTCTGCCAAATCCAACATGTAGGATACTTAGAATCAGTTTCTATTGGCTGCTTTTTTCCCCCAGAGTATGAGTTGCACTTTTTCTTTTCATATCCAGTCATTTTTAAATTGAAAATTGGAAATTATAGATAATATGTAGTAGTAATACTGGAATGTTTTGTTTCTAGAAATCACTTTGTTTTTCTGAAAAGTGTAGATGTTCTAGTAGGCAGTTAAGTTGCCTGGATTCTTCAAACTGTAAACTCTGTCTCCCCCATGGTGTACAGCAGCTAGGTCTTTGTCAGTTTTGGGGGGGAAGGGAGTTGGCTTCTAGCTGCTACTTTTCCAGCCTGATTCTGTGGGAATTTCCCCTGTGTCTGTGTAAGACAGTGATCACACAATGATTTGGGTAGTTTATTCTTGGATTTTGGGGCTCATCCTTTTTGTGGTTCTGTTGCTTATGGAGTTCCTCCTGTAAGTTTCCAGTTGTTCTGCCATTTTCCAAGTTTTGCCCTCTGACACCTAAAGCTAGTAAGACTTCTGCTTTCTGCTCCCTGTGCCGTATGCATGCTGTACACTCAATCAAAGGTGAAGCAAACTTGCAAATCTCACCGGGAGTGGTTCTGTCATCTTAGTTTCCATCTTCCTTAAAATAAGGATAAATATTAGGATAGATGGGAGGATTAAGTGAGATAATACAAATAGTCTACAGCCATACCACCCTGAACGCACCCGATCTCATCTGATCTCGGAAGCTAAGCAGGGTCGGTCCTGGTTAGTACTTGGATGGGAGATAATACAAATAAACCACAAAATGAATACCCAGCAAAATATTAACTTTTCATGTTTGTTGTTTGTTTTGTTGGTGGCAATAGTGGTGATGGTGATTATGATGTTTTTAGGTCCATAAAATGGGGTGCAAGTTAATGTGTGAGTTGGGCAAAGGGAAGAAAGAAGCAGATGTTTGTAGTTGTCTGTGACAGGAAATACAATGAAGGAAAGAAACAACAACAGCAGGAATTAATATAATTGGGAAGTATTAAATTCTGATTTTTGATTGCAAATGTTAGGACTTTCTGCCTCCAATTGTATAGATGAAACAACCTTTTGTAGGTTCATAGTATAAAAATAAAACATCCTTATTTGCTTACTTTTCCATGTGGGAAAAAAGCTGGATATATTGTGCTTCTGCTTTAGTTTAACAGTCAGTGCTGCTGTTTTTATAACAAACAGGTGTTTCAGAGCAGTGGCCCATAAAATGACTAATAAGCTTATTCTGCTTCTTTAGAATCTATAGTCAGATTTGGCTCTTCATGATTATATAAGTTCCACAGTATATGTAGAACTGCTTGTGAACTTTAAAGGTTATGTGTTTTTTTATTATAGTAACTTTTTATTGTGATCAAATATGCATAACATTATTGTTTTAACTATTTGTAAGTGTACAACGCAATGGCATTAATACAATGTGTATATCCATCACCACTATCTATACCCAAGACTTTTTCATCTTCCCCAACACAAACTCTGTGCTCTTTAAACAGTAACTTTCCATCTCTCCTTTTCTCCAGCCTCTGGTAACCTCTATTCCATTTTCTGACTCTATGATTTGAATATTGCAGGTGCTTTATATAAGTGGAATTATACAATATTTATATTTTTGTGTCTGGCTTATTTCACTTAGCATACTGTTTTCAAGGATCATCCATGTTGTAGCATATATCAAAATTATATTTCTTTATATGACTAATATTCTGTTGTAATATAGTGTAATAATTTGAAAAGGTTAGATAGCTTTTTTTTTGGTAAAATGTACCAAGTTACAGATTTTAGTAGTAAACTTCTTAAGAAAAGCCTTTAAATAAAGAGTAAATAAAATCTGGGACCTGTTCAGGGGGAACATTTAAATTTTTGTTATTAAATGTAGATCCCATCTTAAAAAAAAATTTATAAAACAAGCAGTTGTTATGAAGTTGATGTATGTTGTTTCTTCTAGATGTTTCTCCCTGACCAGAAAACTTCTCTGATCATTTTTCCAGATAACTTTATATTCTTAATATTTTCTTAATTTCTTAATAATTTCTTTATATTCTTAATATTTTCAACTTGTTGATTTGTATCTTATTTCTTCTAGCTATGCCCTTGGTGAGTTTCCTTCTAACCTTTTTTTGTTGTGTGTTTGCAGATAGGAGAAAGAATTCGCGTCATCTTGGACATGGAAGATAAGACTTTAGCTTTTGAACGTGGATATGAGTTCCTGGGGGTTGCCTTTAGAGGACTTCCAAAGGTCTGCTTATATCCAGCAGTTTCTGCTGTATATGGCAACACAGAAGTGACTTTGGTTTACCTTGGAAAACCTTTGGATGGATGACAGTCGCTTTCTTGGGGTGAAAGACAGAATGGAGGAGATATCTGCTTGTGGAAAGTAGAATCATGAAGTGACAGTGTCATACATGCATGCCCAAGAAACATCCTGAAAAACACACGAAATTGTTAACTGGAGAAGCAACTCTATGGCAGAGCTTATCTTAGTGTTTCCTCTTTGTACTGGGCCAGAAAAATCCTCAGGGTTGCAGTTGGTTGAGTGGGCAGTTGACATATGCATGTTGCAACAGATTTTGTCTCTAAGTTAGCAATGTGTCATTTCCAACTTTTAAGGTGAGATTTTAGAGATGCTATAAAAGGGATAAGATAAGGAAATAGCAAGATTTTTAAGCAGTGTGTTTGTGAAGAAAGACTGATACTGTTTTACAACTGCCTGTTTTTTCTCCAGACCCTTTTTTCCAGCCAGCTTGACTATTAGAAAAGTATGAAACTGGTTGGGTTTTATTTAATATTTTTAATATATTGAGAAGCATGGTCTGCCTGGACTGCACTTCTCTAACAGTGAGATGTAAAATTGTGCAGCTATTTTAAAAGTTGTATATATAATAAGTGTGTAAAAAAACTGTAAAAAAAAAAAAAAAACAAAACAGGACAAAGGGGTTGCTTTGTTCTAGTTCAATTTCTTAAAAACCACTACATGGTACAAAATTAGAATAACATTTAGGGAAAATTAGGTAACTACAAAGAAGAGGATTTTAAGAGGAGATGTGTTGTATTGGCTCATTTTTACATTAATTTGGTTTACAGTTTCCATAGCTATTACAGTCTGGTATTTTTTCTTTGAACGATCAAAATTATTGTAAAGACCCCTCAGTGTCCTGGTTTAAGATTGAGGGAAGGCAAATTTTATTTCTAATCATACATAGGTCAGTAGTAATAACAATAATGTGCATCTTATAGTATCTGGTTTTATATTTTGGCCTTTTGAGAAAGTGTCTCATAACAATATAGAACATTGCCATTTGCTCTTACAGGCCCCAAATATGAAAGCTGTTAGTCACAGGCCTTTGGAGAAGAATTAATGGTCCTTTTATTTTGTAACTTTATAATGCTGTAGATACTATAATTTTTTTTTAAATTTCATATTGTTTACATCATGGCAACAAATCTAAGCCTCAAACTCTTCATTGGGGTTATCAAGAAAATGTTTACTCACCCATCTGAAACAGTGCCAGCCTGAACCCAGGTTAAGAATGTTCTTAATCTCATTATAGATAATTGCCCCCATGGGACTTGAAATAAAATACCTTGTGCTGAAAATGAAAACTTCAGGTTGGCAATATTTTGAAGGTTTCCTTATAGAAGAGCTTGACATTAATTCCTAATTTGAGTTTTTGACTAATAAATCTAATTTCACTAATACTCTTGAATTAATAATCTAACATACATGAGCTGAGATTTTCTTTTGTTATAAGAGAAACAAACATCATCTTTCTGTATGAAAGTATAAATGTATGGTTTCAGATGCATCTTTGTGATAAGAATTGACTAAGGCAGGTGGTTCTTTGCCTTTCAGCTTATTGCTGTGTGTAATTTTGTTTTAAATCTAATCAAATTAGGGACAGACAGTAAGCAGCTGGCTGGAGTTCTTGGCTTGCTCCTTGAGAGTTAAGATTATCAATACTCTTATGAAGCAGGGGATTTCAGTCATGAACAAAGATTTATTTTTGCCACTTGACAGGTTTACAAATATTTATTGTATATTTGGTATGTTGCTTACAGTTGAAATCTGTTAAAGATCCTTTTCAATATCCATGTCAAGAAGAAACCTGGAAACCATATTTAATAATAGTACAGAGTGAAATTATATGTTAAATGTGTTAGAGAATGTAGCTGCTACA
The DNA here is from genome assembly GCF_002201575.2 of Neomonachus schauinslandi. NCBI lineage: Eukaryota > Metazoa > Chordata > Mammalia > Carnivora > Phocidae > Neomonachus > Neomonachus schauinslandi. Next base: position 69,998,787 of record NC_058403.1, read on the forward strand.
GAAATTGATTTTTCTTGGTGCAGAACAACTCAATTTGGCAAAGTTTAGAATTTGAAGAAAAGAACTGGTTCAGGATGAAGGTTGATAAATGATAAGACAATAAAGTCCCTTATGTGCTTGGTTTTTTTTTTCAGGGAGTGATATAGCCAATTCCAAGAGCTTTTGCTGAGAGTTTTGTTTATAACTTCTGTTTTGTCTTATTAGTATAATATTGTCTTATTAGTGTAATATTCATTTGTAACAAAGTTTTGAAGGTGCTGAATGGAAAACAAACACATGGTTATTGCACATTCAACCTAGAATCAAATAATTGCTTAAATATTTAACAACAAGCCATTCTTAAAGACTTAAATTCTCTAATATGCTATTTGCAAATTTTATAAAATGGAGGTTCATATTTAGAATGAGCATCAGGGGAATGAGGAGCCTTCATTTATAACCTGATATTTTATTACTGGAGACCATTAGTTGTTGTACAGAGAATATTAAACCGTTACAATGTTTAAGGAAAAGGAATCTCTTTCGTTGGTGCTGAGAGAGCATTCAGGTAGAAGACAGTTGCACCTGAAGGTTAAGTATAAATCATCTAGACCAGTGGTTCTCAAACTTAGCTGTGCTTTGGAGTCATGTGCATTTTGAAAAATATTGATGCTTGGGTCCCATACCCTAAAATTCTGATGTTGGTCTGGGATATGACATGATCATAAGGATTTTTTTGAACTTCCTAGCTGATTTCAGTATGCTGCTAAGGTTGAGTTTTAAATTCACCTTAAGTTTTCTCATCTGCAAAATTAAAAAAAAAAAAAAAATCCTTGCTCCCTCCCTTCACTACCTCACAAGCATATTGAAGAGAAAGGAGAAAATAATAGGAAATACTTGCATGATGGATAAAATGTGTTATTGAAAGACAAAGTAGTATTGGTTGTATTTCAACTAAAACTGTGATCAGGAAAGGAAAATGTGTAATTGAATTTATTTTGTTGACTTGGGAAACTGGGAGCATTCTCTTTGGTTCTTAACTTTAGGGAAGCATGCAGATGTGTAAACAAACAATACTATTATTCATACTATGGTCTTCTGTCATACTTGAGATAGGCTGTTTTAATTACCTGGTTCTACATAGGAAAGAAATATTGAGGCTTAAAGTCTGTAATGGCCAATGGCTCATGATTCATTAAAACTTTTCATACAAGGAGTTCTGTGGTTAATATATTATTTCATAGTTACCATTATTTTTTCATTATCTACTTGAATATTAAGCCATTTATTTCATCTTCATTCTTATGTAAGTTTATAGATTTTATAAAGCACCTGAAGCAAGTAGGTTTTGCCCAATTGGATACTTAAAAGTCATGGCTCAGTGATTAGTCATCTTCTGCCTTTTAGATATGATTTGACCTGGGAAAGAGAGTTGCGAAAATAACAGCCCTAAACCATATAATAGGTATTACAATTAACTTTTTTTTTTTTTTAAGATTTTATTTATTTATTTGAGAGAGAGAACGAGAGAGAGTGAGAGAGCACGTGAGAGGGGGGAGGGCCAGAGGGAGAAGCAGACTCCCTGCCGAGCAGGGAGCCCGATGCGGGACTCGATCCAGGGACTCCAGGATCATGACCTGAGCCGAAGGCAGACGCTTGACCATCTGAGCCACTCAGGCGCCCTACAATTAACTTTTGATTTAAGTCCCCAAACTGCTGTTTATATAGACTATAATACTAATATTTTTTGATCTTTTTAAAAAAATAAACAGTTTTGAAGAACTAGTAAAGAGTTTTAAAGATTACTTTCTGGAAATCAACACCATCATCATCAGGACCCCTCTGAAACCCTCCTGGAAGGAACAGTCCATAACCAATCCAAATAGTACCCTCATAAAGCATTCCTAATTTCTCTAGCTGAATGTAATCTTTTCTTCCTTGAAATTTCCCTATTTTTATATTTATACTTAACTCATGCTATATTACTTTATACCTTATATAAATTTATATTTATTACTTGTTGGTGTCTTATCTCCTCTAAACATCTTGGGACAGGATCTCTGATGGATTCATCTTTATGCCCACATCACCTGAGCCCAATAGGCAGGTGCTCACATATTTGCTGAAGGAACAGAGAATTATGTAGGCAGACTAAAGCTGCTCTGAGGTTACAGACTATAACAAAAGATAGATGAGAAAGAAATTCTGTATCCTGTTGAAGGGAAGCACTAAGGAAAGGGATATAAATCTGAGGCTAATAAGGAAGAAATAATGACTGTGAATGCATTTTAGCCATTCCCCTTTATTCTTAAATATTGATAAACTGATTTAGTTTTTGGTGTAGATTTCCTATTTGTTTAGAATTAAAATTAGAATTCTGTATTTTAATTTTTTTGAAATTCTGTTGTTTTGCTTTAGTTTCTTAATAAAAAGTTAAAACATTAACCACCTGTGATTGATTACATTTAAAACAACTTTTATGTCTATTGGTCGGAAAGGAAAACTGGGGTAGCTTAGTAGCCAATTTGGTGATGGAATTTATGTATAAACTGCATGTCTTTTAATAATGGAATCCACATTTCCCATGTTTAGAATGGAAGGTGAACAGGGAATAGTAATTCACTAGGATCCTGTTCTCCTATCACGTCCACCCCAGGTAGGTTTGATAATGTTTGCCAAGAGTTACAAGAGGCAAGCATGGCTGAACAAATTGCTCCTGTGATCCAAAAGCTTAACTGAGAATTGGTTGATCATGTTGCTAAAAGTTGCTTGACTCATCAGCCTTTTTTACCAGGTTCAAATTTTACAAAGGGTTTTAATTTCCTAAAAAGAAAAGTAGGTATAGAATTTCTGTATTTATCTTTTTTGTTTAAGGAGAGCTTTACTGTCTGTTGTCCTAATTTCCTTTTTGGATCCTCCCCCCCTCAGAACCATCTGCATTTTATTTAATGTAGTCATTAAAATATTATTGAGGGCATGTTCTATCCTCTTCAGTGTATGGTTCTTTAAAAGAAATAGTCCCTCAGAATTGGACAGTGTTGTTAATTAGCTTGTGTATATAGGATTTCATGATGAATGACTTAGGAAGTAAGACTCATTTAGGGAGTTCTCCTTAGGTTACCTGTTGACAGTCCTTAATTTCTGTTTCTTTTTAGACAAGAAAACATACAAGAAAGAGTTTAGGGAAATCAAGTCCTGTCTGTCTATTGTATGATATTTAGTAAATTATATTGTATTTCAAAAAAATTATATTTCTGCTGCCTTTTTTCCTTTATAAACAAATTAGAGATAAGATTGAGTAATGGGAATAGGTTTTGAGGTCCTATCTCCCTTGAGAAAGGCTCCTTGAAGTAATTTATTAATGCTAATATCTAAAGTTAGATTAATTAGAGGCATATTGTAATGGAAATAGGCCAGATATCTTTGTTTATTGTAGTGTAGCTAACCTGTTCACATTTTCCAAACAGTGTTTAAAAGGTCTTTCATTTGTGCCCCTTTGTTGGTCACTTTTACCTTTAAGGAAAAGATGCTTTAAGGCTGGAATGTGAGTGTTCAGTGATTCCTCTCCTCCTTCAATAGGCCAGAGTGATAACAGTTAATGACCAAATGGCCTAGAGCAGTAAAGGGTGTGGACAGATGGCTGCTTGCTGAACGGCATGTGAGTAGCAGAGACGGATACACAGTTTTGGGGAGCCGCCAGATGCATCTACCCTTCCAAGCACAGTTTTACAGGAATAGTGAATTTAAGTGCCTATGGAGCCACGGGGAAGCAATAGTGACTCCCTAGGCCAACTCTGGTTTTATGTGGCCACAGGTGACCCATGGCTTCTGAAATTGTGGAGATTTCCTGCCCACCTAGCTGCTGGTCGCCTACGCAGTATTTAGAAAGAACAAAAACAGAAAAGAATGTCCAAATTCATGAAATAATTTTATGCACCTATATGTATGTACCAGGGTCTTGCTGGGTCCTAGGGATGTACAGATGAGAAAAAAATATGGGCTGGTTTTTGTTTTTTTAAGATTTTATTTATTTTGAGAGAGAAAGAGTGAGCATGAAGAAGGGGGAGGGGCAGAGAGGGAGAAGCATGACCTGAGCCGAGCGCAGCTGCTTAACTGACTGAGCCACCGAGCCACCTTAAACATGGGCTGTTTTAAAGTTGTTCACAATCGGGGCGCCTGGGTAGCTCAGTTGGGTAGGCATCTGACTCTTGCTTTCAGCTCAGGTCATGATCTCAGGGTTGTGAGATCAGGCCCCATGTCGTGCTCTGCACTCAGTGGGGAATCTGCTTGTGATTCTCTCCCTTTGCCTCTGCCCCTCTACCCCAACCCCCTGCTTGTGCTCTCCCTCTCTCTCTCTCTCTCTCTCTCTCAAAAAATAAAATAAACTTTACAGAAAAATAAAAATAAAGTTGTTGACAATCAAGTGAGAAAGCATGTAGAAATAGACTACCATGAAAGAGCGGAATAATTGTTTTCATGGACCAGTGAGGCATGGGAGAGAGGGAGTATTTGACTTAATCTGGAGTGATATTTAAACTGAGTCTTAGAAGACGGATACGAGTTAGTGAGGGTAGATCCACTGTTGCAGGCCCGTGGGATAGCATGTACATGAGACAGAGGCACAAGTGGAGACAGTATATACCGGAAGAGTGGTGGGAGAGGATATGAAACGGGAGGACTGGGGCCAGATATAATTGCCATGCTAAGGAGTTTGGGTTTCATCCTATTTGTCATGGGGGAGCCCTTCAAAGGTTTTCAAATGGGGTCATGGCATGATCTGTGGTCTTGGACGATTACTCTAGCTGCAAAAGGCAGTGATAGAAAAATGGGAGATGAGTCAGGAGGCCTAGGCAGGAAATGATGAGGACCTAAAAGTGACTGTAAAGATGTGAAGGAAGGATGTATTTAAGAGACCTTCAGGAAGAGAAATGGACACCATTTGTGTGTAGAGGATGAGGCACTCTTTTTGGTGTGGATATCTGGAAGAATTGTGGCATTCTATTAAGATAAGGAATTGAAAAGGAGGAATAGATTGGAGGAGAAGGTGATGAGTTCCATTTTGAACACACTGAATCTGAGATGGAAATACTGGAAAAGCAATGGGAGTTACGAAGTCTGGAGTTAGAGAGGTAGCCAACAGGGAGCGGGAGCTGCTGACACGTTGCTTTCCTCACTGGTTCTGCGAGCCCCACAGAGCCCCACAACCCCGTGGGCAGAGGGAGAAGACACTGAAAAGACAACGCACTGCCCCTCCAAATGGCGACTCTATCAGGTAAAGACTGGTGGGTTGTTTTCTGTTTTAGCTCTTGTGTGCCCTACATCTCTGAGAAACGATCCTAGCCCTTCAAAAATTTTGATGCCCCCTTTTAAATTTGTAAATGTCCTATCATTTTGGTTTTCAGGCGAGAACACTGCTGCAGTAGTCCAGAGTCCTAGGTTCTAAGTGCTGGCAGTGCTGCCATGACATGATGCCCAAGCCGACTTCTTCCCGTCTAGGGCCATTTCTTTATCTGCTCGACTGAGGAGGTTGTCCCAGCTCAATGGTGTTCATTTTAGGATGCCCACTAGAATCACCTGAATGGCTTTTAATTTTTTAAACAGCTTTGTTGAGATGTAATTGACATACAATAAGCTATACATATTAAAGTGTACAGTTTGGTAAGTTTTTGTGTTTTTTTTCAAGATTTTATTGATTTGGGACACCTGGGTGGTTCAGTCAGTTAAGCGTCTGCCTTTGGCTCAGTTCATGATCCCAGGGTCCTGGGATCGTGACCTGAGCCGAAGGCTCAACTGAGCCACCCAGGCGTCCCACTTTGATAATTTTGACATCTGTATGCATCCATCACAATCAAAAGACTATATACCTGGGCAGCTTTTAAAAAGTAGGATACCCAGGCAAATGAGATTTGATGGCATGGGGGATGCACTCAGGCATCAGTATCAGTTTGTTTTGTTTTGTTTTAAGTTCCCAGATAATTCTCCCTTGAACTAGGAGATCACCAGTCAGGACTGATTTTTGAGGAGCCTGAGAGTAGAGGCAAAATCTCTGTTTTATGACCAGGAAAATACATACCGAAAAACAAAAACAAGAAAAAAACCAACTAACCATATGCTGAGAGCAAATCTCTGGCAGAGCCAGAACTAGTACTGAAGGCATCTAATATCTCTTCTGTTGTTCCTTCTATGACCCTTGGTGAGCTACATTTATGCAGTCATTTAAAAGAGGTCAGTGTCCTTGGGGTGTCTGGGTGGTGCAGTCACTTGGGCATCCAACTCTTGGTTTTGGCTTGGGTCATGGTCTAGGGGTCGTGGGATGGAGACTGGTGTTGGGCTCCATGCTTGGTGTGGAATCTGCTTGAGATTCTCTCTCTCTCCCCCTCTGGTCCTCCTGCCTGTGCTCGTGCGTGTGCACACACACACACACACACACTCTCTCTCTTTAAAATAAATAAATAAATCTAAAAAAAAGAGAGAGAGAGATCAGTGTCTTTATCAGGATTTTTTTCAGGGACAGTGTAGTTGGTATCCTTCCTGAATCAGAGTAGCAATGAAATATGGTGTTAAACCAAAACTGAAAAGCTGCACCTGAGGTTTGTCCATCTTAGAATCAAACTTTTTACCACTTTGAAAAAAAGGAGATATAGTCACTAAAAATTGCAGCAGGAAAATACACAAAAATAAAGGGAAGAATATTTAATCACAGAACAGTAGTAAGTACTGTCGATATCTTCATACATAGCCATCCAATGTTTTGCATACAAACTTTAAAATTTTTTTATCAGAAGTGAAGTCATCCTCTACCCCCTACTTGTTTTTTTTTTTTTAAGATTTTATTTATTTATTTGACAGAGAGAGAGATAGCGACAGCAGGAACACAAGCAGGGGGAGTGGGAGAGGGAGAAGCAGGCTTCCCGCCGAGCAGGGAGCCCGATGTGGGACTCGATCCCAGGACCCTGGGATCATGACCTGAGCCGAAGGCAGACGCTTAACGACTGAGCCACCCAGGTGCCCCTCTACCCCCTACTTGTAGCCAGCTTGTTACATAACATTACTTTCCCGTGTCATTAAATAATTACATCAACTAAAAAAAATTGCAACAGGAAAGAAATAATAAAACCTTGTTTTATGGGTTGAGTTGTGGCTCCCCCAAATTCATATGTTGAAGTCCTAACCCCCAGTACTTCCAAATATGACCTTATTTGGAAATAGAGTCATTGCAGGTGTAATGAGTTGAGGTCATACTGGAGTAGGGTGGGCCTCTAATCCAATGTGACTGGTGTCCTTATAAAAAGAGGGTATTTGCACATAGACATGCACATGGGGAGAACACCATGTGAAGAGGAAGGCAGAGACTGGTATGATGCAGTAGGAGCCAAGGAATGCCAATGATTGTCAGCCAAGCCCCAGATGCTAGGAAAGAGGCATGGAACAGACTCCTCCCTCACGGCTCTCAGAAGGAACCAGTTCTGCCACACTTCGGTCTCGGACTTCTAGCCTCCAGAACAGTGAGATGGTACATTATCGTTGTCAAAGCCACCTTTTTGCCGTAGCAACCCTAGAAAACTAGTACACCTGGTAAGTTTTCTCTTTACTGATCCTGATATTTCTCTGTGGAGACAACTTTGATGGTGTGTCTGGTGGTTTGTTGGAACAAGGGCCAGGAACAATTTTAGGGGTGTGATAGATTTGTTGGGAGGTCTTTTGTCAGGTTGCATTGGTAATGTTTGGAAAGTGCGTAGTATAGTGACTAAGTCAACACTGCTTGGATTCAAACCCAATACTACCACTTACTAGGTGTGTTACTTTGAGGAGGACATTTGATTTCTCTGTGCCTCAGTTTCCTTATCTGTAAAATGTGTAGAATAGTACTACTTCCTTTAAAGGATGTTGTGAGGATGAAAGGAAAGGCACATTGAGTGGCTTAGAATAGTGCCAGGAACATAGTACGCATTCAGTACATTTCTCAATATTGTTACTGAGCTGGTCTACAGTAGGTAAATATCACTAGGAACCAACTATGAGAAAAAAAGCAATTTTTTTTGTAGGGTGTGTGTGTGTGTGTAAAACAACTTCTAACTCATTTGGTCCTAAAATTGGGAATAGGAAACACTTAAAAAATATTTAAAGCAACAGAAACTTGAAGTAGTTTAAGCAAAAGGAGTTAATTATAGAGATACATGGCTATCTCACAGAGGTCAGTGGCAAGAATATAGTTGGACTTCACGAGAGACTTGGACAAGACAATGGAAAGTCATCAAGAGTCTGGGAGTATCACCTCTTCCTTGTCCCTGAGACAGCACTCTGCCTAAACTTTCTCTTCTACACAGTCCACATTGTGGAAAAATAGTTGCCAATACATCTCCTCCTTTTAAGAGATCAACCCAGGACAAGATTGGACTCTTTGTCCTACTATCAAATTCTGAAGACAGGGACGCCCCTTCCCACTGCTAGTCCCATCGGCTGTGGTCAAGGGGTGGAAGCGGGTTCACACAGCACCTGGGAAGCTGCTGGGATCCCTGTCTGAGCCCCTTTGGCTGGCGGAGGTGGTCGGTGGGAGGCAGTCATAGAGAAGAGAGGCTGGGTACTCCCCAGACACTGACAAGCATGCTTTTATTTCAAAGTTTGGCCATGTAAAGAGTAGCATTCTTAAGGAATCCAAGAATACAAAAAGACAAAGGAGGCTGAAAGGGAGGGAGAGGACCCACTTCTTGGGGCCAGACTCAGCTCTGAGGAGGAACAGACACTGCTTGGGCAGCAGGGGGCTGCATTTCGGCAGGAGCTGGTCTGCTATGCCAAAGGCAGGAATAAAAAGCTCAGGTCTGGGCGCCTGGGTGGCTAAGCCGGTTAAGCGTCTGCCTTCGGCTCAGGTCATGATCCCAGGGTCCTGGGATAGAGCCCCTCATCGGGCTCCCTGCTCAGCAGGAAGCCTGCTTCTCCCTCTCCCACTCCCCCTGCTCGTGTTCCCTCTCTCGCTGTGTCTCTCTCTGTCAAATAAATAAATAAAATCTTTAAAAAAAAAAACAACTCAGGTCTTTTGGACCTAGAAAAAAGAAAGTGTGCTTCTTGCCTCAAGCTTCTGTTCCCTGTGTGAGAGAGAGTAAAGGAGGGTGAGGTTGGAAATTCAAAGGAAAGCCAGTTCAGTGATCTGCTCTTTGTTTGACTCATCTTGGGTCATTACCATCCTGCTGCTCACAAGCTGCTCATTTTGAGCATTAAAAATGGGGGTGATGGCATTGTTAATAAGTTGCGCCCTCTCTTGCGGACATGATGCTTATATACTTCATTGGATTCTTTTCCGAAGACCCCAGAGTTTAATTTTAGTTGCTTTGGGGGCACTGCACTGAAGTGAGGGTCACAGTCTGGAGGGGAGTTTGGTGATGTGGTAAACTGAAGAAATATTTTAGGGAAAGGACAGGGTCTTAGTCAGAGGGGGCTATGATAACAAAATACCATGAACAGGGTAGCTTATGAATGACAGAAATGTATTTCTCACAGTTCTGGAGACTGGAAGTCTGAGATCAGGGCACCAGCCCGGTTGGCTTCTACTGAGGGCCCCTCTTCTGACGGCAGACTTCAGACCTGTATCCCTCTGTCTGCTGCTCCCCCTGCTTGTGCTCTCTCTCTGACAAATAAATAAAAACTTAAAAAGATTTTTTTAAAATTTTATTTATTTGAGAGAGAGTACATGTGTGCACGTGAGAGAGATTGAGAGAGAGAACAAATGGGGTGAGGGGCAGGGGAGAAGCAGACTCCCCGCTGAGCAGGGAACCCAATGCGGCTCGATCCCAGAATTCAGGGATCATGACCTGAGCCGAAGGCACACGCTTAACCAACTGAGCCAGCCAGGCGCCCCAGGCTACAGGTTTTGACATAGAAAAGGAGCTCTTATAGGAAGATGGAGCCAGACATCTGCCCAGAGGGGGCTCAAGAGGACCTGCTACATCCTCAGGACTCTCCTCCCTACCCAAACCTGGATGTGTCCCCTGATTGCACAACCTGCTGTGGCCTGCCCTCCTTCCGGACCCCATGAGGAGTGCAGGGCTCTTCCCTGCAGGGGCCCCTCCTGAGAGGAAGCACAAGATCTGCTAGGTGACAAGAGGGCCCTGCCCACTGTGCCTCTCTCGTTCAGGGTCTTATCAGCAGCCACTGGTGGAAAATGATGACTGAGGCTTTCTTATCTCTTTCCATCAGATCATGACTAACAGTAAGAAAAAAATTTAAGAGCCTCTGGTGTAGATAATTAATCAAGAGTTCACCCTCCATTTGTGTCCCCAAATCTGTTATAGGAGAGAAAAACGGATGTTTTCAGCAGATAAGTGACCAGCTCAAGTCACACAGCTTTATGTTTCAGAATCCGGATTTGAACCCAGATCTCTGCCTCAAAAGCTTGGTCACTATCCATTCAAGGAGGAAGCAGACAAGCAGTCAACCGATTACCAGGGGGTGCTCTTCGAGAGGCAGACATGAGCAGGGTTGGTGCCTGGCTTGCCTGGAGGGACTGGACACACTGACAGATGTTTTATTCTTCAGGCTTGGGAGACATAGTCCCTATCCCGAAGGCCCGTTCAGGGTCTGGACTAGCTCCTCTCTGCTTCCCTCCTCACCTCGGCGAACTAATCCCTCTTAGTCTGCCTATTAATTATAATCAGCAATAACTACACAATCCCTGGCCTATGTCTGGCTTTCCAGAGAAAACACAAGATGCCCAGTGAAATCTGAATTTCAGATAAATCATTTTTTAGGTTTAAGCATGCCCCCCACCAAAGTTGCATGAGATAACAATTATGCTAAAGAATTATTTGGTGCTTATCTGAAATTCAAATTTCACCGGGTGTCCTGTATTTTTATTTGCTAAATCTGGTGACTCTAAAAGCCAGCCAGAGGCCTCTTGTCTGGTCCTGACTGTCAGCAGCCTTGGTGACCCGTGGCTTTTCTGTGTAGCATCCTGATAGCAGGCTGGCTGGGCTCCTGGTCCCCCCCGCCCAAGCACCCCTCATCTGCCACTGTCCCTGCCCCGGCATGAAAAGTTCTCATCATATTTTCTGGCTTTACTCCCTCTGAGAGCACCTTGCTGGCACCACAGGCTGAGCCTGAAGGTAGAAATTGGCAGAAGTTCATCTCAAAGGAAACGGCCCAAGAGGACAAAATGTTGAAACAGCAGAAATTTGTAGCCTAAACTCAAGGCATGGACTGTTATAAACATCCTTCACTTTGCACACTGGAAAAAAGCAGACATTTTTGGTTACTTGATTCTTTCGTCAGTTAGAGTTCTTGGTCTCTCTCCTCTCCTCTGTTCAGATACTTACTAAGGACCTACCATGGGCACCACATTATCAGGCAGGCAGAGACAATAAAACTTTGCCCTCAGGGATCTCATGGCCCTGCAAGGAAGCCAAGACCTGTCCAAATACCTGTAACAAACATGTGGTAGAAAATGATACTGGCCCAAGGGAAGTGCAGAGAGAATGCTGTGGAACTTCAAAGGAAGAAGAAGGCATTTTGGGGGAAGCAAGGGGTTCAATCCAGGCAGCCTCATGGAGGAAGTGTCATCTGAGCAAAGGATATTTATCAAAGGATGAATACTGTTTAAACATCTTTCAATTTGCTAAACATCAAATCATTGAACACTAAGTGATTAAGAGCATTTCATCAATTTGTCAAATGATCAGCTCACTAAAACCTTGTTTCTTTTAACTATTTGTAGAATCTATAGTAATTTGGGTGTTGTTTTTTTTTTTTTACCAAGGCTTCCAAATAATTTTTTTTTTTTAAATCTCTGGTGATATTCATGTCCCAAATGTCAGAAATATTATAAGGTTGATTTCTCTCTTCCATCCAATTTTAAGTCCATTTTGCTTGGGCACCTGGGTGGCTCAGTCGGTTAAGCATCTGCCTTCAGCTCAGGTCATGATCCCGGAGTCCTGGGATCCAGCCCCGCATCGGGCTCCCCACTCAGCGGGAAGCCACTTCTCCCTCTCCCTCTACTGCTTCCCCTGCTTGTGTGCTCCCTCTCTCTCTCTGTCAAATAAATAAATAAAATCTTAAAAAAGAAATCCATTTCACTGCCTCCCTAGGCTTCTGTGACTGCACTGATTCCCCTTGGTATCCCCTGCTCCTGATACGTGCTTGAAGCTTTCTCTACCTTGTGACTATTCCTTTATAATTTTGACGTCTTTGAAATAAACAGAAGAGTAAAGAGAATAACAACAAACACCCTTGTGCCCGCTGTGCAGCTTTAACAAATCTTAACATTTTTGCCATATTTGCTCCAGATCATTTTTTCCCAGAAACAAAAAGCTGATATAGTTGAAGCTCGTACATGCCTTTGCCTGTGATTTGATCCCTTTCCCTTCCCTTCCCCTCCAGATTCTGACAGTTCTCATTCCCATGTTTGTTTTCTACATATGCATGATTCCATAAAGAAAGCTTATAGTTTGCATATTTACAAACTATACATATATAATACTGCTTATGTCCTTTTATAATGTTATATCCTGTGACTTATCCAAACTTGAATGTAGAACTGTTAATTCATTGTAAATTACTGTATAGTATTCCATTTTACAAATATATTCCAATATATTTATTCTTCCGTTGATGACCATTTAGGTTGTTTCCCACTTTTTATTAGTACAAACAAAGCTGGGATATATTCTATACAAATACTATCATCTCTCTAGAATATTTTACTAGAAATGGCACTCTTGGGTTATGGGTGATGTTCAACTTCACCTTTGCTAGACATTGCCTAATTGTTTATCAAATATTTGGACCAATTACTCTCATGAGCATTATTTCTGTTTATCACAGGGATGAGGGCAAAACCCACAGATAATACCCGATATAAGCACGTTTCAACCTGCAGGTGTATGTAAGGGGATGTATGTGGTACCCCAGATTCTGACCACTTCATGGGCAAGTGCACTCAGGCCAGGCACAGCTGGACACACCATGCACTGTGTGCAGAAGGACTGCAGACTTCCTGTTGCCACACATGTTTATGAAGGAGTATGGAGGAATCAGGATCGTCTGACCAAGCTGGCTTTGTGATTAAGGGGTCGGCCTTCCTGGCATGAGAAATGTGTTAGAAACAGCCTAATAATTCAGAGAATTTATAGACCAGAGGCTTTGCAGCCCTCCCTGAAGAGTCAATTTATTGCTAGGCTGTCTGAGAGAGGCTCAGCATGGTTATTCAGGTGAAAAGCTGGGTTTATCTCTCTGCTATACACCTTGGCCCTGGGAGCTTATTAAATATAGGCTTTCTAACCCAGAGCGTGTATTAGTTAACATTGTGATGAGTTTGCATCATGGGCTCTGAAAGGTATTTTGATAAAAAGTATTTTGAGCCTTTTTGTTCTTTCTGTAGTACAAAGGGAGAGGATTTAAACAATTTTAATATAGGTCTTTAATCTACCTAGAACATATTTTTATTATGGAGAAAGTAGTTTCATTATTTAAAACGATGTGATTAATATGTATTGCTGCTTATTGAAGGGTTTATGCTTTCTTCCATTGACTTGCAATGCCCCCTCTTTGCTTACCAATTTTCCATATATGCATGGGACCCTGTTCTATTTCTTTGGTCTATTTATCTACACATAGGCTAAACCATCCACTCTTAGTTATTCTTACTTTATAATCAGTCTTACGATCATTTTTAAAAGAGCAACTCCATCAAACTTGTAATTTTTAAAAATTGTTTTGATTATTCTTAGCCCTTTTGCTCTTCCATATGCATGTTAGACCTCGCTTGCCAAGTTACCGGAAAGTTCTGTTGTGATTTGTATTAAAAGTAGAAAATAGAGAGATGCCTGGGTGGCTTAGTCGGTTAAGTGTCCGACTCTTGATCTCAGCTCAGGTCTTGATCTCAGGGTCAGTTCAAGTCCTGCATTGGGCTCCACTCTGGGCATGGAGCCTACTTAAAATAAATACATAAATGAATAAACAAATATAGAAAGTATAAATCAATATACATATTGAATTAGTAGCTTTGGGAAGAACTGTTATCTTTATGATAATTTGTATTCTCATCCATGATCATGGTATATCTCACCATCTTTTAGGAGTAGTACCTGGGAGGCCAGAATATTACCCTTACTGCTGATAGAGACCAGGTTGGAGGATGTGCCTTTAGGTTAGATAACCAAGTGCTTAGTAGATCAAGCCAACAAATACTAGTAGGCGCTCAAATGATGTATGCAAATAATCTAATAGATACAGCTATATATAGGACACTGTCAGCAGTTTGCTCCCCAAGAAGAAGAAAAACAGAACTGAGCCTGGCATGCCCAGATTATTCTTCCTAAATGTGCTATTTAATGTCACCCTGTCCTCCAAGGAGCAGAATGAGTAAAGGGGCAGGGTGACAGAGTGCCCCACCAGCAGAGTTCCTTTCAAATGGATAAAAATCTTACAAGTAGGAAAGAGGTATTCTTCCTTAGAGGTACCTGAGGTGTCTGGTTTCTTTAAGAATGAAATTTGTTTCCCATTACATTTTTCATTGGTTATTAACAGTATATAAGAATTCTACTGGTTTATCTATGATGACCTCATTTTCAGCAACGTTAGAACAATCTTATGGGATATACACTGTTATTATTCCTCTTCTAGATGGGGAAACTAAGGCAATGAAGAGTTTAAATAGCTTGCTCAAGGTCACAAACCTAGAAAGTAGTAGAGCCTGGCTCTAGGCTAGGCAGTCTGATTCCAGAATCATCACACTAAATCCCCACACAAACTTTCACACTAATGCATGGTATCCATCGTATGGATGACCCATCACTTATTTACCCAGTCCCTATTGATGGTCATTTATCTTATTCCCTGTCTTTATTTATTACGGATATGCTGTAGTAAATAACCTTGTATATGTGTCATTTTAAACACATATGGGATAAATTTTTGGCATAACAAGGTGTCCTAGGTTCATCTTGCACCTTTCCCGTTCCAGACCTGGAGCCTAATTGTTTTAGCAAGAAGCCCTGGTTTCTTTTAGTAGGGAACGGTATTTAGAAAATAAAATCTGGGCATTTCCCCCACACAGTAAACTCTGTGCTTTAGGAAGGTTAATATGTTTCAGATAGGCCAGAGGGAGAAGATGGGTGGTTTAGACCTCATTAAAATCCTTCGGTCTCAGGAGGCGATCTCTCCTTGTTCTGCCTTGACCTCTTTTAACAGGCCTGTATGCTTATTATAAGCCAGACATTTCGACATTTTCTGCATTAGTGTGTTTCTGTATTTAAGATACTGTGTTTTATTGCCTACCCCTTGGAGTATTTTATTTAATTTAATTAATTTATTTATTTTTTAAGATTTTATTTATTTTTTGACAGAGAGAGAGACAGCGAGAGAGGGAACACAAGCAGGGGGAGTGGGAGAGGGAGAAGCAGGCTTCCTGCTGAGCAGGGAGCCCGATGCGGGGCTCGATCCCAGGACCCTGAGATCATGACCTGAGCCGAAGGCAGACGCTTAACGACTGAGCCACCCAGGCGCCCCCCCCTTTTTTTTTTTAAGATTTTATTTATTTATTTATTTGACAGAGAGAGAGAGAGACACGGCGAGAGAGGGAACACAAGCAGGGGCAGTGGGAGAGGGAGAAGCAGGCTTCCCGCCAAGCAGGGAGCCCAATGCGGGGCTCCATCCCAGGATCCCGGGATCATGACCTGAGCTGAAGGCAGACGCTTAACAACTGAGCCACCCAGGCGCCCCTACCCCTTGGAGTATTTTAAATGACCCTGGATGTGGAAAGGGGCCACCCTCCAAAGGCATCCGTCTTCCCCATGTCCAGCAGGGTTCTCCCAGCAGGGGGCAGCAGTGACACACTTCAGGTGCTAGGAGGAGGGGGAGGTGTGAGGGGCCCTGTGGGGAGGAGCTTGTAGGAGGAAACCCCTAGAGTGGAAAAAGTTAACTAGTTCCTCAGTTCCACTTCAGAGCCAAACACACACCCTGTGGTGGGTTAAGCCACAAACACCATGTTTTCTGTAAAGCTGACGGTTTTTTTCTTCTGGAGGGAGGAGGATGCTCTCAATAGTTTTGAGGACCTGACTTTTTGTTATTTTCTTTTCCTAATTCTTTATCTTCTGCTTTTGCCCATGAAAGTTCTAGTTCCTCCAGCTTTCTTTCTCCTGTTCTTTCATTTCCTCCATTTTCCCGCTGCCATGATTATTAAGCAATCTACATAATCACCTTATTGACACCCAGTAACTCTGGGAGTAGAGATGCAGAGAGTGGGAGGGCAAAGCCCCCAGTTCCTCTAGCTCTTCGCCTCCCCCCAGAAGGATCACATTTCTCTTCAAGACTTTAATCACCTCTAATCGTAGGCCTCTGACACTCTCTTACACATCTTCACTCACTTGCTGGATCCTCTGCGGAGACAGGATGAGTGTGGGCACCCACTTGCAGTCTGGCCTGTCGTTTGGTCTGCTCCTACATGTCATGTGGGGAAGGCATCCTGGGGAACAGAACGTGTGGGGCTGGGGACCAAAGCACATTGGTGAGGGACAGTTTTGCAGGGATTCCCAAAGAATGTGACCCTAGAAACTTCTCCCTGCTTCCCCCCGCCCCACAAACCCACGGTGCTGATGCTTCTACAGTATCTCTACCCTGGCATGTTATAGTAGAGGCGGTGTGGGGAGTAGAAAGCACATGGGTGTTTATCACCTCAGGCCTGGTGGCACTTGGCCACAAACCACATGCTGATTTTCCTGCTGTGTGGTTTTGGCCAATCACTTACCTTCGAGCCTTAGTTCTCTCATCTGCGCATGAAGTTAACAGTGCCGTCCGTAACCGCCTCCCAGAACTGAGATAGTCACGTAAGATAATGATATGATGAGGTTTTATAAACAATAGAAATCTTTCAAAACATCATTTATCATGACTATTTCTTCCTCAAGAGTTCTTTGGCTCCTGTTTCATGGGCACAGAATGAGGTATTGGGACAAATTGGATTCTTGAAGTTTCCAGGGCTATCAAGAGGCAAGACAGGACAGAACAGAGTGGGACTATTTCTAGGGACTTGGTTTCTAGCCTTCTCTGAGAGGACGGGTTTCTTCCCCCCCATGGCCAAGAGAGACTAATAAGGTTATCTACCTCTAGAATTCTGGTCTAGACAAGACCACCAGAGAGTCATTAGTCTCAGACCATTTCCCTGCCCCTCACCTAAGCCTAAACTACACCAGATGGATAAGAGAAAATGTGGCAGATAGTCTGTTTGTTAGGTGTTTCCAGGGAAATTCCATATCCTCTCCTGGTAAAACTCAGAACTAAGTATGTTTTACGGTGAGTCTGCATATTTTATTTTTGCCCTTTGGCTGCAGTTGAAGGTTTTGAATGCTCTGAGGGAAGGAAAGCCTCTATTCATCTTCATATCCCATCTAAGCCCAGCACAAAATGGCCCTGGGGCCCACTTTATTGACCTGATCTGTATTGTTCTGTCCTCACCAGAGCTAGAAAATATGCTGGTCCCATTCTTTTTTTTTAAGATTTTATTTTTTTATTTGAGAGAGAGAGTGAGAGAGCCAGCGGGTGTGTACAAGTTGGGGGGGGAGGGGTAGAGGCAGAGGGGGAGGCAGGCTCCCCACTGAGCAGGGAGCCCGATGCACGCACGACTCTATTCCAGGACCGTGGGATCATGACCTGAGCCGAAGGCAGAGGCTTAACCGACTGAGCACCCAGGTGGTCCCCATTCTTGAAATACAGTATTTGCAAAGTTCAAAACAAACCTTGCGCTAATTTGGCTTGCAACTTCTCCCCTAACTCTTCCTCCTTGGGGGGGCCCAGTGGGATGGGAGTAGGAACTGGAAAGACTGAACTCCCATTTCTGCTCAAGGACAGGCCCCATGATGGCTTAGCTTGGACTCCCCTCCCTTTCCTTATCAAATGAAATCAGCCACTGAGGAAATTGGCTTCTCCAGATTGTGAGAGACAGGAAGCAGTGCTATGAGGCAGGGTCCAGGAGGGAAACCAGAGAAATAGCTCAAGGCCCCCGCTCAGGCAGTGCCTGACCCCGCCCTGGCCCCTCCTTTCCTACAGCTCTGCTTGTTCTGACGCCTCTGGCCTCACATACCCCTTCCCTGGGTCCTGGCATGTGAGGCTGAAAGGGACTGTAGAAGTCAAGGCCAGTCCTCTCAAGTCTTCCAACCTGTGCTTGATCCTTCCAGAGATGGGAGTTTGGCTGCTTCCCCAAGAAATCAGCTTCGTTTGGCCTTTTATCAAGCTGAAATCTGCTTCTTGCCATCCTTCCTGCCCTCTCTCCATGGGACAGCCCTTCAGATGCCTTGGGTCTCCAGGCTGACCACCCCCACCCCGGGGAAGATCCTGATAAGAGTATGAGTTTCTCAGAAACTCGCAAACCTAAAGGGAGTCAGGACAGGAACTTCAGTGGGAAGGAAATGTTGAGAACAATGCCCTTAGTGAGCTCTTTCCTTGCCAAGGAGCCTGGGGTTTACCCTGATGTTTACTACAACCTTGACATATTGCCTTTTCCTCCTCCTGTGTGCCTAGTGTCTTTTGGGAAGATTTTTTTCCCCATTCAGCTCACTTTATTAATTTTTGCTAACATATTTAAAAGTATATTTAAAGACATCATGACATTTTGCTCCTAAATACTTCAGTATATATCTTTAAAACATAAGAATATTTTCCAAGGGCGCCTGGGTGGCTCAGTCAGTTAAGTGTCTGCCTTCGGCTCAGGTCATGATCCCAGAGTCCTGGGATCGAGATCGGGATCCCTGCTCAGTGGGGAGTCTACTTCTCCCTCTCCCTCTCTCTCTGCCCCACCTCTGCATGTGCTCGCTCTCTCAAATAAATAAATAAAATCTTTAGGGAAAAAGAAGACTGTTTTCCAGCAGAGCTGAAATACAAATATAATACCTAGCAAAATTAATTATAATTATCTAATACTTAATCTATATTTAAAATCAGACCAATGTTCGGGCCTCTTCATCCTTGCCCTGCTCTTGGGAGGCTACACAGCCCTGAGCCAGCCTACTTGGCCAGTCAATGCTTTTTTCCTCAGCATATTATCCCTTCATGACCCAGACTAATGTCCCTGAGACTTTGGGTCCCTCAGCTGGGTGCTCCCAGTCACGTGGCCCAGGGGCCAAAGCCTCTGCCAAGCTGAGCACCATGCCGTACAGTTGTGCTGGGTTACTGCAGAGGGGACGAGTGAAGGCTAAACCCCCTGTTTCACCGGGGGGTTGTGTCTGGCTGGATGAGCATGCCTTCTAAGTCGCACAAAGACACTGTAGAGCAGAAGCCCTGGACTGGAGCTGCTGGGGTACGGCCAACGTAGTAGTTAATCCTTCCCCTGACAGTTCAGCGTGCAATTTAACCTTCAGAGAAGCATGGTCTCTTGGTTGGGGGGTTCTGAAGTTCCGAATACTCAGTCTATCCCCAACATCAATAACATGTCCAAATCCCCTCTGAATAAAGCGTGGTATTTTGAGTTCCCCAACCTCACCCTCCTTTCATGCATTTAGATTCTTTGTTTAAAAAATGTTTAATTTAAATTTAATTTAGTTAACACATACGCTGTATTATTAGTTTCAGGGGTAGAATTGAGTGATTCACCAACTGCATATGACACCCAGTGCTCATTATATCAAGTGCCCTCCTTAAGGCCCATCACCCAGTTACCCCACCATCCCCCCACCCACCTCTCCTCCAGCAACCCTCTGTTCCCTAGAGTTATGAGTCTTGTGGCTTGCCTCCCTCTCTGTTTTTATCTTCTTTTTCCTTTCCTTCCTCTATGTCCATCTGTTTCATTTCTTAAATTCCACATATGAGTGAAATCATATGGTATTTGTCTTTCTCTGACTTATTTCACTTAGCATGATACCCTCTAGTTCCATCCACGTTGTTGCAAGTGGCAAGATTTCATTCTTTTTGATGGCTGAGTAATATTCCATTGTATATTTAAACCACATCTTCTTTATCCATTCATCTGTCGATGGATATCTGGGCTCTTTCCATAGTTTGGCTATTGTGGACATTGCTGCTATAAACACTGGGTGTATGTGCCCCTTCGAATCACTATTTTTGTATGCTTTGGATAAATACCTAGTAGTGCAATTGCTGGGTCAATAGGGTAGTTCTATTTTTAGCTTCTGTTTTCCAGAGTGGCTGCACCAGCTTGCATTCCCACCAACAGTGTAAGAGGGTTCCCCTTTCTCTGCATCCTCGCCAACATCTATCATTTCCTGAGTTGTTCATTTCAGCCATTCTGACCGATGCGAGGTGGTATCTCATTGAGGTTTTGATTTGTATTTCCCTGATGCTGAGTGATGTTGAGCACTTTTTCATGTGTCTGTTGGCCATTTGGATGTCTTCTTTGGAGAAATGTCTGTTCATGTCTTCTGCCCATTTCTTGACTGGATTTTTTGTTTTTTGACTGTTGAGTTTGATAAGTTCTTTATAGATTTTGGATACTAGCCCTTTATCTGATATGTCATTTGCGAATACCTTCTCCCATTCCGCAGGTTGCCTTTTAGTTTTGTTGATTGTTTTCTTTGCTGCATGCATGTAGATTCTTACATTATGCCTGCAGCAATCCCCTCCACCCGTTTCTCTCCCTCCTTTTTTCTGACTCACTGCTTGCAATAGCCTCATGAATTCCCCAAAAAATATAAACTACCTTTAATCTTTTATCCAATTCATAATGACTATCACTGACAGACACAATCAATAGAAAATAAAACTGACGGGCGCCTGGGTGGCTCAGTTGGTTAAGCGACTGCCTTCAGCTTCAGGTCATGATCCTGGAGTCCCGGGATTGAGTCCCGCATCGGGCTCCCTGCTCGGCGGGGAGTCTGCTTCTCCCTCTGACCCTCCTCCCTCTCATGCTCTCTGTCTCTCATTCTCTCTCTCTCAAATAAATAAATAAATAATCTAAAAAATCTAAAAAAAAAAAAAGAAAAGAAAACTGACAATTGCTTATAATGAAACAAAAAAATTTTTAAACTAAACATTGAAAATAAAAATTTTAACAAAATTAAGGCCTGCAAAATTTGAGGCAGAAAATTTGGACTTTGTAGGGGCACCTGGCTGGCTCAGTCAGAAGAGCATGCAACTCTTGATCTTGGGGTTGTGAGTTCAAGCCCCACGCTGGGTGTAGAGGTTGCTAAAAATAAATAAACTTTAAACAAAGAAAAATTATATCCAAAATGTCCATTGAAACAACTCATAAGAGTTGTTAAGGCAGTTTCAGTTGCAAGGAACAGAAAGCTCAACTAAACTTAGCTCAAAAAGGGGGGAGCAGAGAGGGGATTTAATGGCTCCTACAACTGTAAAGTCCATAATAGCTCCTTCAGATGTAGTTTGGTCAGTTTAGTTTCCATGCAGGCCTCTAGGTCCTGGCCTCCTCTGTGTGCTGGCTTAGCCCTCAGCCGAGGTTTCCTCATGGCAACAAAATGGCTGCAGTGCATCTAGCCTTCACATCTTCATACCACATTAGGCAAGGAAGAGAAGGGAACTGCTTCCCTAGAAGCCCCCACAAAAGGCGTTTTCAAACCTCATTGGCCTGAATTAAGTCATGTCCTATCTCCTGCCATAATAACATCTCACTGCTTCAGCCAGGCGTGGGGTTAGTTTCCCTCAAAGTTCCCATACTGCCTGTTGGAGATATGGTTCCTGGACAAAAGCTGGGGTAGTCACTTGGAATAAGGAAATAGATGTGATGGTGAGGGGCAGGGATGCAATCACAATGTCACCTAAAATGATAGAAACTTTAGTAAAATTTAATATAGATCGGACATAGATAAAGAAACCAAGCAATGAGACAAAATTTAAAAATTTAAATGAAGAAGAATTGATCCTGGTGAAAAAATGTTTCAGTTGACTAAACATAAAAACATAAAATGGAAATGTCTCCCTGTCATAGAAAGATGATCAAAGCATTAAAGTGACCTGGTGTTTGTTCCAGAAAACACATTCCTGATGAAAATTAATGTTGGCATAATTCATTTGAAGTGTTTGCATTGCAAACCTCCTTGGGGACAAGACGGCAAAGATCAAAATGTTGTGTAGTCCCCTACACTACTCTTGGGACCACTGCCCCTTTGAGGTGCCCACAAACCATTCATTAATAATCCGTTTTGGTTCTGGAAATCAGAATAAACACAATGACTTGTGGTGTGTGGAATTGAATTCTCTCACTGTTTTGAACACTGTAATGAGTGCCTGCTTCCACAGGTCTGTCCCTTAGACAATGCTTCCAGGGTGATTCATTCACAAATCTTCCCACACTCTGGAAGGTAATTTGTTCTGGTCAGATTCCTGGAATTTGTATAGAGACACTGGGGTTGTCTCTTGCCCCTTTTTCTCCCACCTTGAGTTAACTTTTCCTCTGGGTGTTTCTGTTCTAAGAACATTCCCGCTGACAGAGAAAACAGAAGCAAAACACAAATTGAGGAGTTCTGCTTTCTCTTTGTCACCCACCAACATGACAGCATTGACCACAAATAGCATATCCCTTTTTTGCTTTGAATATGACTTTACGGGGCCCTTAATGGGCCTCTATTCATGTGAGGCTTTCACTTTCTCAGAAGTGTGTTGGGCATCCCGTTCCATGTCCTTGTGCTCACCAGTGGTCATGCACCTCTCTGTTCATCTTAGGCTTCCTTTCTCGTACAAACATATATGTAACTATATGGCTTCTTTAACCTCCTTTCCCTTTTTCACTGACTTGGGATCTTATGGGTAAAGTGACTGTTCTTAAGAAGTTACTAAATTCTTGAGCGTCTTTCTAAAGTCTCAAGCCCTGTATTTTCTTTCAGTTATTAAAATCAAGGGAACACATCTCCCTGTGCGCTGTCACTCACCATCGCAAACTTCAAGACACAGTTGCTTTCTCGCAAGGTTCCTGTCACTTCCACTCTGCCAACCAATTCCTCCTTTTGGCCAAATTTAGGCCCAGAGTGGCAGTTCCCCTTCCTACTTCCTCTGCTCTCTGGAAGATGAAATTGTCAGCAAGCAATAATAATAGCTAAGGTCTATGGAGCACTTGCTGTGTGAGAGGCACCTTTCCTATGGGGAAGCCGAGGCCCAAAGAAGATAGGTCTCTGCTCAAGTTCCTCCTCCTGCCACGTGCTGAAGCATGAGTATTAGAGCCAGAGTGTGACTCTGGAGCCCAAGTTCTGCCTCTGGTTAAAAGAGCTTGTCACACAGTCTGGTTTTACCTGGCCAGACATCCAGCCTGCCTGAGGATTTGAAGATCTCCCCCCCCACCGGCTGCATCTCTCCACTTCAGGGTCGTTTTCGTGACATGGAGAGGCTGGTGGTCTGATTTCTGGATCTCTCTTCTCCTTCCACATTCAGCCTTTGATCCCTGTGACCTACAATCTGACACCCTTTCCACTCCTAACTTCCCAGGATGCCTTCATCCCCTTCCAGGACAAGTCAAGTAGGGAGGCTTTTCTTAAACGTCTTTGCTTCCTCCTGCCAATGGACCATCTCGCACTCCTCATAGACACGGCTGGCAGAACGAAAACAGGGGCACACTTCTGAGGGCCACTTGAGGTTAGCAATGGATTCCAAGTAGAATGGTTATTCCTTGTGGCTCCTCCTCGAAACAGTTCTGCTCTTTTTGTTTGTTTTTCTTTTTCTTCTAAAGTTACATGAGTTTGGAGAGGTGCTACACCTTTTGGGTTTCTTAAGTAAACCCTGTTTCATTTTTTTTTTTTTAAGATTTTATTTATTTATTTGACAGAGAGAGACAAAGCAAGAGAAGGAACACAAGCAGGGGGAGTGGGAGAGGGAGAAGCCGGCTTCCCGCAGAGCAGGGAGCCTGACGTGGGGCCCGATCCCAGGACCCTGAGATCATGACCCGAGCTGAAGGCAGACGCTTAATGACTGAGCCACCCAGGCGCCCAGTAAAACCCTGTTTCAATTAAGCTGCTGCCCAAACCTCCTCCCTTTTTCAGTCATTGGGAGTACATCTGACTTACCCCAAGTAATAAAAAACCCAGTCATCACAATCTGTATGATTGAAGGGATTCTAAGATTGAAAGAAGGATCATTTCATTAAAATGATCTTAAATTCAGTATTGCCAAATTTAACCTATAAACCACTATGAACTTAGAAAGTACTATTTTCTTGTCAATAATTCCAATTATAACAACTGTGATTATAATTATATAGAATTATTATTTCAGAATAGTTTAAATAGTAATTATAACCCAAACTGCAAGTATTTCTACCATATAATCATAAGCCAATTCTCTCAATTTTGAGCTGAGATGATTTCACCTATAAAAGTTTATTGTTTATTAATGTTTCCACTAATATTTTTGGCCTGTTTTAAAATTATTCAGTTTTCCTGTTTTATTATCAAGTTTTGGCTAACATATAACTCTTGTTCTTTAATGTGTTTCCAGGCCTAACTTATCCTAAAGTATACCCACCAAAAACACAATTTCAGAATATCAGATACAACTGTCTCTGAAAAGAATTCTATCACTCATGCAACTCATTTCCTTCTATGGTGGTGGACTCTAATTTTTGACTTGTGCCAATTGAATTGCAGTCCTGGTTTCCTTGAGAGTCCAACAGCTTTGCTCATAGCTGAATGTAATGTACTCTTATTCTTTTTTCTCTCTCTTTCTTTTTTTTAGAGAGGGAGAGAGAGGGGTGGAAGGAGCAGAGGCAGAGGGAGAGAGAGAATTTTTTTTTTTTTAAGATTTATGTATTTATTTGAGAGAATGTATTTATTTGAGAGAGAGAGAGCAGGGGCAGTGGGGGAGAGGCAGAGGGAGAGAGAGTCTTAAGTGGACTCCACATTAAGCATAGAGCCTGATGTGGGGCTCAATCTTACAACCCTGAAATCATGACCCGAGCCAAAGGCAGCACAGAGCCCGACAAGGGGCTCCATCTCACGACCCTGAGATCATGACCTGAGCTGAAATCAAGAGTCGGTCGCCCAACCTACTAAGCCACCCGGGAGCCCCTAATGTGTTCTTATTCTTTTTTTTTTTTAAGAATTTATTTATTTATTTGACAGAGAGAGAGAGCGAGAGCAGGAACACAAGCAGAGGGAGTGGGAGAGGGAGAAGCAGGCTTCCCACCGAGCAGGGAGCCCGATGCGGGGCTCGATCCCAGGACCCTGGGATCATGAGCTGAGCCAAAGGCAGATGGTCAATGACTGAGCCACCCAGGTGCCCGACTGCAAGGATCCTTGACTGCACCCAACAGAAACTGACTCTGGCTCCTTTGAGCAGGAGAGGGATTCCTGGAAGGATAGTAGGTAGGTGTCAGTGTGAAGGCTGAAGATCCTGATGAGCAAATGAGCAGCACCAAGGGGAAGTGGGCAGCTGCAACCACAGCTGTGGTCATGGCAGGGGACGGCCTGGTTGGAGAGCTGTGTCACTGTGCCTGCTGTCCCTGGCGTTGCTGCCACCAAGGCCTCAGACCGCAGAGCCTGCTGCCATGGCCTCTGGAGCGGTCAGCTTCTTTGCATTTCTTACTCCAAATGCATGGTTCTTAGCACAGATTCAGCTGGTTGAGGCTGGATCATGCAATCCTACCCTAATTTCCAAGGGATGGGGCTCTGTTTCCTGCCAAGACCAGGCAAAGAAAGACTCCCCTACATAGTTGAGGGGTTTGGATGCCGACCACTCCTCAGAAACAACCCAGCAAATACTAGTATAGATCCAAGTCTTGGGTGCATGGTCTTCTTTTCCCCAAACAGAAGGGAGTAATTTCTGCGCTCAGAGGAATGAGTGTCCCTTTCTCTTTAACAAGGAATACCAGCTGCCTGGAGTTTTTTGATAGATATATAATGATATATAATTAATTTTTACATTAAATTGTATAAATTTATAAATATTTGTGTATTTATTGTCTTTATAGTATACTTAAACTAAATGGATAATATATTAATATAGTTTAATTAATACACGTATTAATTAATTAATATAAATAAAATACATATATTTTTTGGTTTAACAAAATTCTTTAATAAAATTTATAAAAATGAGTATTTAAGAATTTTCTCAGCTTAAATTGTTTTCCTTTTCCACCCCCAAAGAAAATACGAAATTATCCGCACCCACACACATATACACTCAAAACTATAGTAACATTCTCTAAACAGGACTACATTAGAGTTTAAATTGCTGAAAAAATCAAGAGAATTCCAAGAAGTGATGGCAGGGATGATTTTTTTCCTTTGAAAAACAACTGACAGTAAAGTAATTTAGATAAAATTATTTTGCGCGGTTGTCAAAAGTTTCTTGAAGCTCTCATTTCAATTAATAATAATTATGCATGTATAATTTAATATACAACCATCTCCAACACAGGATTAATGATAATTGTATTTTATTTTATTTTTTTAAAGCTTTTCTTAGTCAAGGCCAAAGGGCTCTTTATTTCACATGTAGAAAGAAATGTTTCTTTTTATATATTTTTTTAAGATTTTATTTATTTATTTGACAGAGCACAAGCAAGGGGAATGGCAGGAAGAGGGGGAGAGAGAGAGAGAAGCAGGCTTCCCGCTGAGCAGGGAGCCTGATGTGGGTCTCGATCCCAGGACCCTGGGATTATGACCTGAGCCGAAGGCAGATGCTTAATGACTGAGCCACCCAGGCACCCCCCGGATAATTGTATTTTAAATAAGAAATCTGTAGCACTCCCTGCAGCAGCACATATACTAAAATAGGAATGATAAATTAAAAAAATCTATAACTTCAAACTCTCCAAAACATAACATTTAAAAACATTTAAGTAGGTGTTAAAGGGAGAGGTCAATAGCAAGGAACTATTTTTACTTTGGAAAGCTGAATATATATACTGAAAATACTCCAGAGCTACAAAGAGAAACTCGGCGCACTTTCAAGGTCGTGTGGGCAAATACTATGTCACTCTGTCACTTAGTATAATGTTTCGAGCATTAAGATGTTGACAGTTGGAAGAATTAGGTGGTATTTTACATAAGTAGGGATAATAAAGTGAATAGGATTAATTGCGGCAGGTTTTTGGGGAGGTGAGTGGTGAAATCACTAAGAGGGTAGTGACAATAACCCTGGAGAGGAGATTCCTGAAGGAGGGGATTTGCAAGATATGTGTGGGACACGCATCGTGGCTGCAAGAGATCTTGGTAACTATGGTGAGAAGCAGTGAAGAGGAAGAATGTCCTTCAGAGTGGCAAAAGGCCTAAATTCAGCCTTTGCGCTCAGGGTAGGCTAATAATCATTGGTTCTGATAGGTCAATCATCCTCTGGTGTGCTGATGTGAGGGAAAAAAAAGATCTCTCCTCCCTGTTTCCGGCTCACCAGCTTCCCCTCCTCTGCGGACCCCACCCTGCCCCCAGCCTGTGGCTAAACTGCCCAACTGCCAATTACAACCCACACTTCCCAGCATGCCTTGCACACCCCAGAAGCCCCAGTCCCCACCATTCATTCTGTTCCCTAGCTGAAAGCAGCTGTAGCAAATCACCCTCCAGATTCAGGGTGCCCACCCCCGGGCCTCTCGCTCTCTGGGCGCCTCTCCCCACTGCCTCGCTTGGCTGTGGCTGAACCTGCTACCACTTGACAGCAAACCACACTTGACACAGGAACGGGGAGGAGAATGGGGCCCAGGGCTCTACTCCTCTGTGAAATCAACAAGGTTGTGCTCCTTCTCCTTCCACAACAGGCTGCTTCTGAGCCTTCTGCCCTTCTTTCCCCTCTCCCAGGGTCTCAGGAGGCCTGGCAAGGGGACCCCTGGGGTAATCTTTTTAACATGTAGAGCTTCTAGGTGTGTGTGTGTGTGTGTGTGTGTAGTGAATTTGGGAGCTTTTGACGTGTGTGTGTAGTGAATTTGGGAGCTTTTGACCAGTGCTCTGTGGCACTTTGCACTTTGTCTCCATCTCCATAACCAGCACTTCCTTCTCTCCCAAGCACTCCCTCGCTTCCAAGGAACCTGCTCTTTGTCCTACAGCTGGCCTTCAGGCCTGCACCCCTCCCTGTTTGAGGAATCCTCCCACCTTTTTTTTTTTTTTTCTTCTGTGTCCCTGAGCAGCCAGGACCTTGTTTCATGGTTATGCCTTTCCTTCTGCTGCCATTCTAGAATATGCCATAGCTATTGGGAAACCCCATCAGGCTGTGGGACAAGCCAGGCTTCGAATCCTGATGGGAGTCCACCATGCTGAAATCCAAAAAACTCGGAAAACCATGATTTTTTTGGTGAGTTTGGCACAAACTTACTTGGTTGCAAAACCTGACCTGAGCTGACAAAAGCCTATTTTGGTCACTTTATCTTTTGCCCACTGAATGTGGATATGTACGTTTGTTGCCAAAATATTAATGTGGTGATTTGGGGGTGTGGTTCTAGACCCTGTTGAAAGAATTAGCTGGCATATGCACTGTGTTACCCTTGTAAATCATGAAAAATTATGATTTTTTTATAGAAGTGTTTTTATTTTATTTTATTTATTTTAAAAGATTTTATTTATTTATTTGACCAGAGAGAGCACAAGCAGGAAGAACAGCAGAGGGAGAGGGAGAAGCGGGCTCCAGTGCGGGACTCGATCCCAGGACCCTGGGACCATGACCTGAGCCGAAGGCAGATAGATGCCCAACCATCTGAGCCACCCAGGTGCCCCGA
Organism: Neomonachus schauinslandi; assembly: GCF_002201575.2. Taxonomy (NCBI): domain Eukaryota; kingdom Metazoa; phylum Chordata; class Mammalia; order Carnivora; family Phocidae; genus Neomonachus; species Neomonachus schauinslandi. The sequence goes on from NC_058403.1 coordinate 70,027,345, forward strand.
AAAATTATGGTTTTTGAAACACTTTTGGCCCCAGGATTTTGGGATAAGGACCAATTATTTCGGACGAGTACTATAATGCCACACGAAAGAGGACTGGATAATTAATTATAGACAAACATGTGACAGAATACTATGGAGCTAATCAAAATCATATCCATGGAAACTTAAGGACATAGGAAAACAACTCCAGCGTATTGTTATAAATTATTTATGTAAGTTTTAAAAAGAGCACATGGAATCTGATCTTTATATTAAAAAATATTGCTTATGCATAGGAAAAGCTTGGGATGCAGCACACCATAATGTCAATAGGGAGATGTCTCTGTATTGTGCCTGTCTTTGATTTTCTTCTCTTTAGCTTTTCCAGTATCTATGTAATGCTTTTATACTCAGAATTTTTTTTAAAAAACCACTAACTGTTACTAAAAACAACTTGGTACTGACACTTTTTACTGTGTGGCCTCGGGCAAAACACGTGATCAACCTGAGCCTGATTTTCTCTTTTGTAAATTAAGTCTATGACTACCCACTTCACAGAGTTGTTGAGAGAAAATATACCTGGGCAGAAGATGGCTTGGTAGGTGGCAGTTTTAATAATAGCAAAGGGAACTTACATACCAGGCTTGTCTTGGGCGGCAGCAAGATGAATAGATCCCTGGACCGCCCTCCAATCTTTTTTTTTTTTTTTTAATATATATATTTTTTATTCTTATGTTAATCCCCATACATTACATCATTAGTTTTAGATGTAGTGTTCCATGATTCCGCCCTCCAATCTTAAAAGTTTATAAAGAGGACCTAACGGGGCTCAGTCACATATACCCCGCAGGTGTTTTCAACATCGTGTCACCATCTCAAGGCTCTGTCCTTGGAGCAGCCTCTGGGAGTGGGAAAGGCAAGTGGAACCCACATTCCCAGGACAGGGGAGGGGGTGAGGAGCCTGCAAGCACCCAGGTCCAGCTCATGGGTCGATCAGTGGTCATGTCTTTTTTGATCACATTCCCCAGCGGGACCAGATCATGCAAGGCCTTGAACCCTTGGTAAGGACTCGGATTTATTTTTTTTTTTAATTTTTAATTTTTTTTAAAGTGAATGTGTGTGTGTGTGTGTGTGTTTTTTTTTTTTTAAAGATTTTATTTATTTATTTGACACAGAGACAGAGAGCACAAGCAGGGGGAGTGGCAGGCAGAGGGAGAAGCAGACTCCCCGCTGAGCAGGGAGCCCGATGCGGGGCTGATCGGATCATGACCTGAGCCGAAGGCAGACACTTAACTGACTGAGCCACCCAGGTGCCCAGGCCTCGGATTTATAGTCATCAATTATGAAAAAGGATTTCTCAATGACCAACAAGTGATTTTTCTCAGAATTTCAACCTCTCCAACCTCTCCGGAGCAAATGACACTTTAACCGTCATTCATTTAAGAAATTCTTGTTGCTAAAAAACGAAACAAACAGAAACAGACTCATACAGAAAACAATCTGGTGGTTCCCAGAGGGAAGGGGCTGGGAGGATGGGTAAGATAAGAGAAGGGGATTAAAAGGCACAAACTTCCAGGTATAAGATAAATAAATCAGGGAGATGACATATACAGCAGAGGGAATACAGTTAATAATATTGTAACGACCCTGTATGGTGACAGATGGTAGCTAGGGCTTATCACAGTGATCACTTCTTAATGTATATAGATGATGTTGTACCCCTGAAGTGAATACAATATTATCTGTATTGTATGCCAACTACACTTCACTAAAAAAAGAAAGAAGAAAAAAATTTGCTGGGCACCCACTAGGTGCTAGACCAGGTATTACTGGGGATGCACACCAAGGTGAACAAACCATAGTCTCCGCCTGCCAGGACCCCCGGCACCAGGACAGACAGAGCTGGAAGAAGAATTGGCCATGGGCAGCACTGGACAGAACTCTACAGGATCAGAGTCCTGTAGAGACACGGAGAGATACTATCGTCTCTCCTCCCAGTCTCTCCTTGACTTGGCTCTATCTCACACACCATCTTCCTTATCTCTTCTTCAGTCTTTGACCCCAAGCCCGGTCCATCTCGGAAGGACACAGTTCACATGCTGCCTCTTCCACAAAGCTTCCTCTGGAGTCACCCACTAGTCGTTGGTGCTTCTCCCATGACTCCTCCAGCGCCTCATTCCTGTCCGTCCATGAGTCCCCCTAGCTCTGCCCTGAACCGAACCATGCCTACTGTGTGCGTCCCTCCCCCTCAATGTCCCAGGGCTCCCCGCGCCCGGCCACCGACAGGAGACTTCTGCCAGAATCTTGTCATCTTTGCACTACATGAAATCTCTGATCACATGTTGATGCTGTCAGTGTTTCCAGAAAAGGAAGAGGCAGTGTCCACACAGAGGCCAGTCGCTGGAATTAGTGGCTGATGGGCTCATTCTCCAGGAGAGTTTTGTGAACTGTGTGAGTCCCCACCTGGTGGGCAACAAGGAGCAAGAGGAGCTGACCTGATGATTTGAGACCCACCAGCTCCCCAAGATGGTTGGAGCAGAGGAGTGCACACACCAAGCAGGACCTTCAGCCAGGACAGCCTCACTTGCCCTCAGTCTTGGCATTGACCCCGAAGCTCTTCCAGGACTGGCATCATGAGGGGTTGAGTGGTTCCAATGTGGGTGGTGGCCTCTCCTCTTTCCGTTTTTGACTTTTTGTTCTTAAAAACCACATTCCAAACGAGGGAAATGAAACTACTGAAGACTCTCCCCCAGCAGCCACCTGACGAGGGGCAAGAGAATAATTCCCAGTTAAGGCCCCAAAGGAAATCCCCTCCCTGTCATGTGCTGGGGCCGGGAGAAGTGGGGGAGGCCCTAGCTCACTGCTTGGCCAGGCCCAGCCATCGAGGTAAAGGGCCAGATGGTCGGGCTGTCGCCTGGGCGGAGAACCCGAAGCAGAGTGGAAAACACCACAGGTGGAGATCTCGCTGGGGAGGCTTCCCAGAAGAGGGGTGCCCAAGCCTTGGGGATGGGGAGGGTTGGGGTAGGCAGAGGAGAGACCATTGCAAGTAAGGGAGGTCTTACTTGTACGACCCTACTGTACAGGGAGTATAGAGTGGGGAACATTTGTTCTGTGTTTAGGGAAATTGTGAGCAGATCGGACTGGATGAAACCCACTCTCTCCCAAGATGCAAAAAGGAAAGAAGGCGAAGAGGAAGAAGGTGGCCCCAGCCCCTGCTGTTGTAAAGAAGCAGGAGGCCAAGAAGATGGTCAGTCCCTTGTCTGAGAAAAGGCCCAAGAATCTTGGCATCAGACGGGACATCCAGCCCAAAAGGGACCTCATTTGACAAATGGCCCCGCTACATCTGGCTGCAGCAGCAAAGGGCTATTCTCTATAAACGTCTAGAAGTGCCTCCCGGGATTAACCAGTTCGCCTAGGACTTGGACCACCAAACAGCTACTCAAATGCCTAAACTAGCCCAGAGACAGAGCAAGAGAAGAAGCCAAGATTGTTGGCCTGGGCTAAGAAGCTGCCTGTCTTTTGAGCTGGGGTTAATACTGTCACCACCTTGGTGGAAAACAAGAAGACACAGCTGGTAGTGATTGCACCTGACGTGGATCCCACTGAGCTGGTTGTCTTCCTGCCCGCCCTGTGTCATGAGATGGGGGCTGCCTATTGCATTATCAAGGGGAAGACCAGGCTGGGGCGTCTGGTCTACAGGAAGACCTGCATCACTGTTGCCTTCACACAGGTTAACTCGGAAGACAGGGGAGCTCTGGCTAAGCTGGTGGAAGGTATCAGGACCAATTACAATGGCAGATATAATGAGATCCACCATCACTGGAGAGGCAACGTCCTGGGTCCAAAGTCGGTGGCTCGCATTGGCAAGTTGGAAAAGACAAAGGCTAAAGAATTGGCCACCAAACTGGGCTGAGTGTACATGTTGAATTTTCTGGACATAAAATTAATAAAAGTTCTCTTTCAAAAAAAAAAAAAAGACTGGATGAAACCCACTTGTAGACACATGTTGAACTATGGAAGGTAACAATGAAGAGAGGCGGTAGGCGCTGCTGGAGTTTTCTCTCCCTCTCCCTCTGCCCCCTGAGCTCCCCCCCACCCTGCTCACCTGCACACACACACCTCTCTCTAAAATAAATAAATAAAAATCTTTTTAAAAAAAGAAAAGAAATATTTCTGAGTTAGAGTCAGCAGAAATGGGTGACCAGTTGGATGTGAGTGGTGGTCTTCAGGGGCTGGACTGCCTGGATGCAGATGCATGAGGCACCTGGACTTTCTTCTCCAGTTGAGAAGTGCCCAGCTCCTTGCTTTCACTTCAGGTCTCCTCAGAAATGCTGGTGTCCTGCTTGACACTAAACTTGGCTTTGTTATACAGTTGAGCAGGAGATGGGTACAGACTCCACAACACATGGAACAGGCTCAAAGAAAAAGCACATAGTCCCCCAAATTCTCAGCATCCCAAGGAGGGATGTGCTTGGCTAGGGCAGGGCTGGATGCATCATCGGTTGCGTTCCAGAGGAAGTACCCTGATGCCCTCTGCCTCAAGCAGCCTGCATGGGAGGGGGTCCGATCCTGAGCTATGCAGTCAGGGTACAGTCTTGCTGGCATGAAAAAGTGCTGTTTTCAGGGGCAGAGCAGCATTGATTTGACCTGGAAGTCTTAGGTCCTTTCAGCTTGCTCAAGACGAGAGGGAGAGCTGCTGGTGCTATTTGCCAACAAACTGGCTTGTCTCCACATAGCCATCAAAACCCTTGGTTTTCTAAGGATTTTTTCGAGGGGTAGCAGCTGCCTTCCTCAAAATAAATTCTGTGAAGATCCTTAATGTATAAAACATTTACAAGTGGAATCGCTTGGGATAAGGAGGGGATGGAGTGCCTGGAGGCCCACCAAGCTGTCCTTAGGGATCTCTGAGGACCCCACAAACCTGTTGAATCTGATTTTAAGGTAAGAAAGGCAACAGCAAGCCATGAAAGGGCTTTAAGCAGGGGATGAGACCATCCAATATATATTTTAGAAAGATGCCCATGGCTGCTGGGTGGACTCAACATCAGAGACAGCCCTGTTTATGGTGGCTACTGAAAAGGTCCAGATGTGAGTGGATGAATCTAGACCCAGGGCAGTCGCAGAAAGGATAAAGAGTAGGTTTGGATTCAAGAAACATTTCCAAGTTCAGGTGCCTGGGTGGCTCAGTCCATTAAGCGTCCGACTCTTGATTTCAGCTCAGTGTGTGATCTCAGGGTCGCGAGATCGAGCCCCGTGTCAGGCTCCACACTCAGTGGGAAGTCTGCTGGAGTTTTCTCTCCCTCTCCCTCTGCCTCCTGAGCTCCCCCCCCCGCCCCCATGCTGCTCACCTGCACACACACCCTCTCTCTAAAATAAATAAATAAAAATCTTTTTTAAAAAAGAAAATAAATATTTCTGAGTTAGAGTCAGCAGAAATGGCCATTAACAGTGATAGCCGAACAAAGGGAGAAACCGGCTGGGACAAAGGATAAGAATTCAGTTTAGGCTACATGGTGTTGCAGCCACTCTGGGAGGAGTTGACTGACCAGCAGACAGTGAAAAATATAAGTCTGGATCTTCTTGAGAAGATCTTGAGAGAGAATGTTGGCGCTAGAGATTATAATCCAGGAGTTATCAGCATATAGGTAGACACAAAGGTGGGTACACAGGTGAATAGAAAATGCATACCGCGAGAAGAAAAAGGCCTGGAAGTGAGCCTTTGTTCTCTTTCATTTGATTTTTGTCTAGTTTTATCATTAACATCATCATTATTACCACTATGAATGAATATTTTAGGGAGCAAAGAATTTGCTTGGTGTTTGGAGCAGGAAGGACTTGCTCTTGTTTTTTTGTTTGTTTTTTAAAGATTTTATTTATTTATTTATTTATTTATTTATTTATTTATTTGAGAGAAAGAGAGAGAGAGAGCAAGTGTGTAAGTGGGGTGAGGGTCAGAGGGAGAAACAGGCTCCCCGCTGAGCAGGACACCTGACACGGGACTCGATCCCGAGATGCTGGGATCATGACCTGAGCTGAAGGCAGACACTTAACCGACTGAGCCACCCAGGCGTCCCTCTTGTTTTCTTAGGATGGACGTTCCAAGTATAATAATGCCACACAGAATCACAAATCAACAGGCTACAAGAGATGCTAGCCAACGCTCCAGGACACTTCAACCCTCTAGCTCTGATGGGAAAGAACAGAACTGAAGATCCCTTCTCTGACTCTCCTAGTGTGGTTGCCTGCATTTCTCACTCGGGATGTGGCAGACACTGTAAATATTTTGCCTTCTCCACTAGATTAAAGCTCCTTGAGAATAGGAGCTATGCAATAATGCACATAAAGTTCTTAGCATAGTGCCTGGCACCCCTCTGATGGTGGCTATTATTAATTCCATTATTCTTTTGACCTCTTGGCAAGAACTAGCAGAGAATGTTATACATATCAGGTACAAAAAAAAATTCATCCATGAACCTATGATCAAGAAGTTCATGGCACTCTGAAAGTCCATCACAAAGCAATTTCTGTGTCTTTTTCTTTTTTCTAATGTGCGGGACACATAAAAGGGGATTATTAATAAAGATTACCTGAGTGGATGACTCTTCCAAAGGTGGACTCTCTCCTGATCGGAAAAATGCATGTTCTACCCATTCCCTAAGTCGGCTCCAACTTGACCCTTGGATGTAACCTTGGAGAAGAGTTTCTGGGTCAGCAGAGCTCATAGGCAATGGTTTGCCACCCCTCAAAATCTCTAAGACAAGAAATTCAAAATGGATTAAAGACCTAAATATGAGACCTGAGACCATAAAAATCCTAGAAGGGAGAACAGGCAGTAACTTCTCTGACATCGGCCTTAGCAACATTTTTCTAGGTAGGTCCCATGATGCAAGGGAAACAAAAGTAAAATGAACTTTTGGGACTTCATCAAGATAAAAAGCTTCTGCACAGCAAAGGAAACAATCAGTAAAACTAAAAGACAATCTAATGAATTGGAGAAGATATTTGCAAATGACATTTCTGATAAAAGGTTAGTATCCAAAATATATAAAGAACTTACACAACTCAACACCAAAAAAACAAATAATCCAATTAAAAACGGGCAGAAGACATGAACAGATATTTCTTCAAAGAAGACATACAGATATGGGGGGCACCTGTGGGGCTCCGTCCAACTCTTGGTTTTGACTCAGGTCATGATCTCAGAGTCATGAGATAGAGCCCTGTGTCACGCTCCATGCTCAGCATGGAGCCTGCTAGAGATATTCCCTCTCCCTCTGTCCTGCCCCTGCTTGTGCTCTCTAAATAAATAAATAAAATCTTAAAAAAAAGATGTACAAATGGTCAAGAGAAACATGAAAAGATGTTCATCATTACTTATCATCAGGGAAATGCAAATCAAAACTACAGTGAGATATCACCTTACACCTGGCGTAATGGCTGAAATAAAAAACATAAGAAACAAGTATTGGTGAGGATGTGGAGAAAAAGGAATTCTCACGCACTGTTGGTGGGAATGCAAACTGGTGTAGCCACTCTGGAAAACAGGATGGAGATTCCTCAAAAAGCTAAAAAATAGAACTACCCTATGATCCAGCAATCATACTACAAAGAATACAAAAACACTAATTCAAAGGGATACACGCATCCCAATGTTTATAGCAGCATTATTAACCAAGATATGGAAGCAGCCCAAGTGTCCATCGATTGATGAATGGATAAAGAAGATGTGACTATATATACATACATATATATGTACATATGTGTATGTGTGTGTGTGTGTGCATGCGCGCGTGATGGAATGTTAGCCATAAAAAAGAATGAAATCTTGCTATTTGCAACCACATGGATTGAGCTAGAGAGTATAATGCTCAGCAAGTCAGTCAGGGAAAGACAAATACCAAATGATTTCATTCATATATGGAATTTAAGAAACAAAACAAGTGGGCAAAGGGAAAGAGAGAGAGGCAAACCAGAAAACAGACCCCCCCTTTTTTTTTTAAGATTTTATTTATTTATTTGACAGAGACATAGTGAGAGAGGTAACACAAGCAGGGGGAGTGAGAGAGGGAGAAGCAGGCTTCCCCCCCCCCCCCAGCCCCAGCAGGGAGCTGAGCAGGAAGCCGAGCTGGGAGCCCCATCCCAGGACCCTGGGATCATGACCTGAGCCGAAGGCAGATGCTTAACGACTGAGCCCCCCAGGCGCCCCCCAGAAAACAGATTCTTCACTGTAGAGAACAAACTGATGGTTACCAGAAGGGAGGGGGGTGTGGGGATGGGTCAAATAGGCCATGGGGATTAAGGAGTGCACTTGTTGTGATGAACACCGGTGATTAAAATAAAACTTAAAACAAAACAAAACACAAAACTCTAAAGCAAGAAAGCCTGGGGAGCCTCGGTTAGGACTGCTGGGAGACCCTGCAAGTCACTGGCCTCCTGGCTCACCCGTAGGTAGGCGGGGGGCACTGCGCCCCGCCGGCCGCCCCCTCCCATCCCCCTGCCACCGCCCGCGCGCAGCAGTTCCCTGTAAGATGCCTGCTCTCTGCTGAGTGCTGAGTCGCTGAGCGGCTCGCTCTCCATGTGACTTCAGTTTCCGTCCGTTCCTTCCGCAAGTGCTAAAATAATCTGATGCCCCAGGGAGAAGAGGCAGCCCAGCCCCGCGTTCGGCTGCTCTCGAGGAGGCCGGAGCCCCGGGAGAGGATGCGCCCCGCGGAGCCGCCTGGGCCTGCGGGAGCCGTGAGTATTTCCTGCGGGGCGGCCCTGCCGGGGTGGGCGCGCTCGGGCGCCGCTGGGTGTAGGAGGTCGGTGTCGGTGCCCCACGGCCCGGGCCTGACGGGGAAGTTGTGGCTTGCTGCCTCCAAACGCCACCACTTTGGTGCTCAGTTTGGGGGCCACAGCGCCGGGTAAGTGGAAAAACCTCCCTCTGGGAGCACTTAGAGCTGAAAAAGGTGGTGTGGTGTAGTGAAAACAGTGGAGGCTTCAGATTCCTCTTTTGAGGCTTTGAGTCCTGGCTCTCTGGGGAGAATTTCTGAGCCTCAGTTTCTTCATCTGTGAAATGGGCACGATAATGCTCCCTCCCTGGGCTGGGTGACTGGAGGTAATGAGGCTATTCTGTGAACACTCAGCGTGCTGAGTGCTTGGATCTCCCTTCCTCCCCCACAACGTGGTTTGAGAATCACCATTTCATAGATGAAGGCACCGAGACTCATTAACAGCAACACATATTTATGGCCGTCTTAACGTGTGTAGGTGTGCTCAAGGTGTTGGGGATAGAACTTGAACAAGACAGGCAAAGCCCCTTCCCCAAAATGTTTGTCCTTGGGAAATTCTGTAGGGTTCTGTTACTTCGACTCTCAGCTAGTAAGTATCAGAGCGAAACTAAACCTCAGGCCTCTGACCCACCCCTTGTCCAGTGCTCTTCCCAGCCCTGGTGGCCTCTCCATGTGGGGCAGATTATAGAGGGTTCGGCTGTATCCCCATGCACTCAGGAACTGACATAAGTAAGGAGCCACTGACCAGGCTCTTCTGTATGGCCCTCAGAACGGGCTGCTAGCTCACGTTGCTCCAGAGAGAAGGTGGCCACGTGTCCAAAAGTGTCTGGGACTATAGGAGGCTGAGCAGGATCCTAAGAATGGAGCCCCTGATAGGACTAGTCCTAAGTGGTGCACTTCCAGGGGAACGGAGGGGACCCCACTGGAGGTTTCTTTGCTGATGGGTGCAGCCTGTAGGAGTCTGGATGGTAGAAACATTCACTCCATGGAGCCGGCCTTGCGAGACCGTGTGTGCCCCCTTCTCCTACCTTCTCCTACCGGCTGCACTGCTCAGACTGCTTCTGTGGATGCTGATGGTTTGCTGGTCTCATAGCCCTGAGACTTACTTCTTTTCCTCACACAACCATAGGTGTGTACATGTATGTCTGAGAGTTCCTAGAGGTGATTTAGGGAATCATGGGCAAAAAAAAAAAAAAAAAAAATAGAACAAAACAAAACCTTGATTCTTGCCTTTAGGTTAAAAAAACAAAACAAAACAAAACAGCCAGTTTCACAAAGAAGGTGCTTTCATCTAGTGGGTCCCCTCATAGGAACTTCATGAAAACCCATATAAACCTGATCCCACATAGTGCTTACGCCTATCATCCAAGAGCAGGAACCTCCCAGAGAGCAGGGCCTGGTGGCTTTGGCCTGGGGCCTGTGTTAGGAATGCATTGACCTCTCTCTGTCCCTGACTTCTTTCTTCATCACAGAAGGGTGAGGCCAGTACCAATTATAATTTTTGTTCTGGCTGCAGTGTGCATCCACACCACAAAGTGTAAACTAGACTCTTGGATGGACAACTAGATGTGCCTCCCACTATCTTCAGACCCGCATTATAACCACATAAGTCAGAGGACAGTGGGCTTTCAACCATGACTGAAAAACATTATCTTTCTCAGGACATGCTGTATGCTCAATGATGCTTAGGACGTGTCTGCATATTAGTGACAAATATTTTTGCCCTTGATAGAACTTCTTTATTATACTCATTTCCCACCCCTCAAAGTATTCTTCTCAACATCATTGAACAAATGTTATGTGTTCATTGTGTGGGGGCTTCTGGGCTAAGTTAGGTGATGATCTCTGAATGCTCACAGAGGTGAGGAGAGGGATAAAGGACACTGGTACTTGGATCTTATCAAGCTTCACAAGCAACTGTAAACATGAGTTCAGGGGTCTTTTAATTGCAAATGACAAAAACCCAACTCAGCCTGGCCTCAGAGAAAAAAAAAAAAGATTTATTATTTTAAATAACCAAAAAGTCTATGTGGAATAGCTTCAGGCATGGCTGGATCCAGGTGCTCAAACATTGCCAGCTTTGCTTTTTTCTGTTATTAGGCAGGTCCTAAAGCTGGTGGCAAAGATACTCCCATTGCTCCATGAATTCAAAGAACTGCAGCTTCAAGCTTAGTTTCCACCAGTTTGGCATGAGCAGGAACAGAAAGCCTCTTTCCCAATAGTTCTAACAACAATCCTTCTGTTGAGTCTCATGGGCTTGTTGTCAGTGATGTACCCATTATAAGCCAATCACTGTGGTTAGGGAAATAGAGGGCTCTGATGGACCCAGCCTGGTGCTTAGGCCCCTCCTTGGAACCAGGGATTGAGGTCAAACCCAAATAAACACGGACTTCTTAAGAAAGGAAGGGGGTTGGTTGCCTGACAATGTAAATGTACTTAACACTACTGAGCTTTACACTTAAAAATGGTTAAGACGGTAAATTTTATGTTACGTGTATTTTACAATTTAAAAAAAAAAAAAACAAGGGCACCAGAGTGGGGCAGTCGCTTAATCGTCCGACTCTTGGTTTTGGCTTGGGTCATGATCTCAGGGTGGTGAGATGGACCTCTGCACCCTGCACAGAGCCTGCTTGGGACTCTCTTTCCCTCTCCCTCTGCAACCCCCCTTGCTCGCTTGCACACTCTCTCTCTCTCAAATAATTTTTTTAAAAAATCAAACAAAGAGGGGCGCCTGGGTGGCTCAGTTGGTTAAGCGACTGCCTTCGGCTCAGGTCATGATCCTGGAGTCCCGGGATCGAATCCCGCATCGGGCTCCCTGCTCGGCAGGGAGTCTGCTTCTCCCTCTGACACTCCTCCCTCTCATGCTCTCTGTCTCTCATTCTCTCTCTCTCAAATAAATAAATAAAATCTTTAAAAAATAAATAAATAAAAAATAAAAAAATAAAAAATCAAACAAAGAAATAAAGAAAGAAAAAGGAAGGTGTGGTTTCCTCAAAGGGGAATTGAGGAGTTGTTACCAGAAGGAGAAATGATTGTGGGTAGGAAAAACCAACTGATTTCCAGAGTAAATGGAGTCAGGTGCTGAGACCAAACCACATGTGTCTTCTCACTTTAATGCATGAGTGATTTCAGACTGAACAAAGGGAATAAAGGAGGAAGTAGAACGCTGTCGTGTTCTCAGCAGCAGGGTGGGCATGAGGAGCAGGGCTAGTACCTGTGATGGGCTGAATGTGACCACGAAGCCCTGTGAGGACACAGGGATGCCCCAGGTCCAGCCCCAACCCAGAACATCACTGTGGTCAGGTGCTAGCTATGTTCGCAAGAGCCTCTCTGCTGTGCCTCCTGGAAAGAAAAGAACCGGGAGGAGATTTCTCCACAGAAGTTAGCACTTGGGCTCTGTCTTTTTACCTTGACTCTTGTCAAGCAGGACCAAAATGTCTGAGGCAGCCCAGTACTCACAGTGCCAGCAGGGCTCCTCTTGGGGTACACATCATGTTCTCCAATAACCTCATATCATTCCCTTTTAGATGTCAGGCTGGATACTGGTTCCTCCTGGTCCTCCTTGTTACTCCTCGTCTGGTCCAGCCATTGTCCCTTGGGTCTCTCCTGCCTTTCCAGTGTTTCCTTGGGGGCCCGACCAGATGCCAAGGCTGGGTTCTCCCGCTCAGGTCATTCCACGCTTGGCCCTGGGTCACCTCCTTCAGCTTCAGACACGTTAATGGTCTCCCTATCGCTGCCCAGACTGACACCCTGAGACCTCCTCATGGGACTCTCCTCATGGCCTTTCTCTTGTTTTAGGTTCTCGAGCCCTTTCTCCAATCCCTAAACTGAAGTTTCCATTATATTTAGTAATACTGGCTTCTTATTTCCTTCTAAATGCCCAGATTTTTTCTAGGCTTTCTAGCTCCTTTTGCAGAACTGTAAAGGCCCTCATCTTTGTCACAGGTACACTCCATGGCATTCACAGGTTACCTCATCCCAACAAAAGCCCCGTGGCCCCTTGAACACTCAGGGGTGCTATTCAGAACATTCAAACACTGCACGGTACAGGCAGGCACTGTTCAGTCGGAATGGACATTGTCATTAGAGGCAGGGTTGTGGGGCCCCTGACGGGGCAGGTGTTACCTCCTTGGTTGTTGGATCATTGTGGGGTCCTGGCAGTTCCAAGAGAGGGCCCGGCTCATGGGGTGTCTGTTTACCAACAAGTACAAACCTGTGCCCCAGCTGAACATTCACTCAACATGTATTCCTCCCAGGCAGGTGCATATCCAGCACCTCCTACCTGGGCCTGAACTCAGCTCTGGTTTTGGCTCTGCCGAACAATTACCTTTGCCCTTTCTGAGCCTTGAATTTCCTATCTGTAAAATGGAGATAATGAATTTGAACCTAGATGTTTGCGCACCAATGTTCATAGCAGCATTACCCACAATAGCCAAAAGGTGGAAACAACCCAAGTGTTCACTGATGGGTGAATGGACAAATAAAATGTGATCTATACGTACAATGGAATGTTACTCAGCCACAAACAGGAATGAAGTTCTGATACCTGCTATCACATGGAAGGACCTTGGAAACATTATGCTAAATGAAATAAGCCAGGCACAGAAGAACTCATATATGGCACCATTCCACTTACAGGAGGTACCTAGAATAAGGGAATGTTTAGAGAAAGAAAGAACAGTGGCTACCAGGAACTGAGGGGAGGGAGGACGGAGAGTTACTATTTAGTGGGCAGAGTTTCGGTTTGGGATGCTGCAAAAGTTCTGGAGAAGGATAATGGTGAGATTGCATGGCAATGTGAATGTGTTTAATTCTACTGAGTTGTACACTCAAAATGGATTAAAATGGTAGATTCTATGTGTATTTTACCCCAGTAAAGACGGGAGGTAATAGTGCCTAGTCTGTAGAAATGTTGCAGAGTGCTAAGTGAGATCAAAGGTCTGTAAGAAACCTTTGCAATCTCAAGTGCTATTATTGCCATTATTATCCACTAGCAGTAAGTTATAATCCACTTGTTTTGGCTTTATCCAAGAATTCTCTAAAAACCATTGTTATTTTGGGGGGAAGGTTTTGTTTTTAAATCACATTGCTCCCATTCCTCTGTGAATTCAAATAGGTTTTAGAGAAGAAGAAAAAAACAACAACCTTAGAACAGATACCTACCTTGCCAGTACAATTTGAGGGATTTTGAAAAAGACAAAATGATCTCCCCTGCCATCCTGAAACTACACCATGAAAACTTTATTACTTTTCACCATTACCTATCTAAATACCCATTAGAGAGCAGTGCATTAAAGAGGGTATCAGTCACTCACACTGCAATGTCAGCTGCTTTCTTCCTAATTTTGGCTGAGGACACTAAGACAGTGATTATCAAATCTTATTTTTTTTAAAAGATTTTATTTATTTATTTGAGAGAGAGAGAGCACAAGAGGGGGAAGGGTCAGAGGAAGAAGCAGACTCCCTGCTAAGCAGGGAGCCAGATGTGGGACTCGATCCCGGGACTCCAGGACCATGACCTGACCTGAAGGCAGTCGCTTAACCAACTGAGCCACCTAGGCGCCCCAAATCTTATTTTTTTTTAACAAGACAAACTTTCCCCAAATAGCCTTTGCAATCTCAATTGAGATTAAATTAATTAAACTGATCCAGAAGATTGAACGAGGAGTAACTTTATTTTTAGTTACATCACTTGATATGCATTCTAAAGTATTTAGGGGGAAGTATGCTGATGACTGCAATCTATTTCTAAATGCATCAAAAACTAAGATGGATTGAAGGCTGGATAGAGGGATAGGTAGAGGTTGTGTGAAAAAAGCAAGTGTAGTGAAATGTTCAGAGTAGAAGCTAGGTGGTGGGTATACCAGCAATCCCTGTCAAATTCTTTCAACTTTGCTATATGTTTAAAATGTTCATAATAAAATATTGGAGGGAAAGTTAAATTACTAACAATACCTAGTAACTGCTCATTTTCCTTTTCATGAACATAAAAATCAAATAATAAAAAAAATTCTGTAAGAACTTTCTATACTATATTATATTATATTATATTATATTATATCATATGGATCATTGCTCAACTGAACTCTTAGGATGTGATGAGAAGATGACACATGCACTGGGCCTTGTAGGATGAATAGGAGTTTGGCAGCTGGAGAAGACCAGAAAAGGGCATTTCCCACAGAGGAACCAGTGTGTGAAAATACATGATTTAGTCATGGATAGCAAATATCCGGGGGTGGCTGGCGCTTGTGGTATTGAGGTTGAGTTTTGCTGGATTCAGACTAGGTTTCAGTTGCAGCTCTGACATTCTCTGGCTCCGCAGCCTACACCTTTGTGAGCCTCAATTTACCATGTATGAAATGGAGATGACATTCACCTGCTAGGATGTTGTGAGGATCGTTATATGCAAAGCCCCTGGCACAGCATTTATCCCAAGGTGAGCACTCAATAAACATTAGCTGTTGCAACTGAGAGCCTGAGAAGCAAGTTGGGAGCTTGATTCCTACCCCACTGAGCTGGGCAGTCCTCCGGAATCTGTATCGTGTCATTCCTCAGTCGGGCTCTTTCTCAAGGGAACCAAGGTTGGAGGGGCGGCGGTAATGTATTTCCACTCTGGGCCATAAGCCTTGGTTCTCACCTATAACCCCTTTCCTGCCCATGGTCTCCCACAGACTCTGGGTGGTCTTTCCTCCTCCGAACGTCCCCAGGTCCACACTCCACGGCTCAGACGGATGGGAGAAGGTAATGCCGCTCCTGTCTTATTTATTTCAATGCCAGCTCCCTGTGTACACGGAGGAAATCTGCCTTCCCTTTAATTCTGACACTACCCTGTCTTACTAATCAAGTCCACACGTTTCGTTATCTTGACAACGTTTTTCACACACATTCTCTCATTCGGTCTTGACATGACCCTGTGAGATCAGCAAGGCACTGACGGCCTTATTGTCACCCACGGCCACTCTGGAGTGTGAGAGAGAGCCAACTTGTGATACTGAAAGGAAATGACAGGTTTGAAACTAATGCATCATTGCTTGGGTGCCTGTCCACAGAGATTATGTGGGTCTCTCATAAACAAAGGTGACAACACGTTCCCACCACCAGCCCGGTAAGAGCAAGGTGTTGTCACCCCACTGGGAGCACATTTGCGTTTTTAAACCTGTGGCCGTGGAACAGGACAGAGTGAACTGACCTCCGTTCATTCTAAAGAGCTGACCCTGACCACGTAGGGAAGCCGGCTGACTCCTTTGTAGCCCTGAGGACACAAAGTCCGGCAGGGTAGTGTTTACCACACACTGGCTGCCCGGAGTTGTCGTAGGAAGAGCCCAAGAGAAGAAAATCTGCTGTGGCATTCAGCCTCTCTCCAGGCGCGCGCAGAACCTCGGCCATTCCCAGATGAAGCCTCTTCTCCCAAGCTCAGGTGGCATCGGGCTGATCAGGTGTGCGAGGCTGGGGTGGGAACCAGACATCTGTATTTTAAACCAGTGCTTGGGAACCATGGCCCCACCTTCCCCGTGGCACTTTGTCCATATCATCTCATCTCTCTGACCTGAGTGGTCTCACCTCCAAAATACTGGGGGGTAGTCCCTTCAGAAATGCTACAGTTCTCCAGAAAAAAATGGTCAGGTACTAAATTTGAGTGAACATGCATGTGCCAGAAGAGTCATGTGCAACAGATGTGTCCTTTCTCACATACCTACTTAGGGCCACACGTCCAAGGAGCATTCCAATAAATTCAAATGGTACAACTCCTCGCTTATTTGTGCAGGCTGAGAGTAGGATCCAAGTCCTAGAAGCAAATAGGAAGGGTGAGCTCCCACCCAGGGTATGGTTAAGCACAGGCAAGTCGATAACCTGCCAAGGATGACGCTGTAAATATGACAAAGACTATTTTTTGAACTCTCTTTGAAAACTTGCCTTACAACACAGGCATTATGATTCCTGTTTTCCTGGGGAGGAGATCGAGGCCAAGAAGTTGAATGACGTACTCAAGGTCAAGCCAGGCTTTGAACCTGTTCCATCTGTCCCCTTAGCTTGCGCCGTTCCTTCACCCTTCCCACCACCTTCCCAGAAGCTGGACTGAGAACATGCATCTAAATCTAAATCCCCTGGACCCTGAAAATGAAAAATAATGTCTATAAAACAACTTACTTTAGTTATTAGTCAATGATATTTTTTTCTTCCATTAACTCCAAATATGATAGTTTTAAGCACACTCACAATAATTTCAATTCTAAGTACCTATAAGAAATTCTCTATTTTAGTGATATTTATTAGGCTCTGATTATAACATATTTTAATAATAGATTGATTCCATTCTTTTAAAACTTGTCTTTTTTTAAATTTTATTTATTTATTTGAGAGAGAGAGAGAGAGCACAAGCAAGGAGAGGGGCAAAGGGAGAAGGAGAAGCTGAGCAGGGAGCCTGACATGGGGCTCAATCCCAGGACCCCAGGATCATGACCTGAGACATGTAATGGACTGAGACACGCAGGTGCCCCAAACTTGTCTTAATATAGTAATTGAAGTTGATTATTGGAAAATTAGAAAACACAAAGAAGCAAAAATACAGATAGGAAAAAGCAAATTATCAGGTGCAATTCTCCCCACTGTTGAGATTCAGATGTGTGCCTTTTCAACTATTTTCCATACACATGCAGGTGAATGCATATTCCTTTAGCAAACTTGGGATTATACTATACATTCTATTTTACATCTTCCTTTTTTCTTAATATTTTATTATGAACATCTTTCCATATCGCTAAATATATTGCCACTGAAGAATTTTTAATTGCAGCACAGTATTCCCATCATATGGTTGTAGCATAACATATGTAGCCAATTCTTTCTTTGTTGGACTTGTAGATGGTTTCCACTTTTAAAAATTATTATTACTAATATTGCACTGAATATCTCTGTAAAAATATTTTTACATACATTATAATTCCTTTGGATAAACCCCTAGGAGTGGAATTATTGAATCAAAAATAATCTACAGGGGCGCCTGGGAGGCTCAGTCGTTAAGCGTCTGCCTTCAGCTCAGGTCATGATCCCAGGGTCCTGGGATCGAGCCCCATATCGGGCTTCCTGATCAGCAGAGAGTCTGCTTCTCCCTCTGCCTGCCGCTTTCACTGCTCGTGTGCTCTCTCTCTCTATCAAATAAATAAAATCTAAAAAATAAAAGTAATCTACATTTTCAATGTCTTTGATAAATTTTGTAAAATTGTCCTTCAGAAAAAGTGTGCCAATTTTCTCTCCCATCTTCAGGGTATAAGAGAGTTCTGGAGGCAAAGGGTCCTCAAAAGCCATTGTGTTGCCTATGTTTTAACAAGTTCATTAGTAAGAGAGAAAGCCAGGGCGCCTGGGTAGCTCAGCTGGTTAAGCAGCTGCTGTCAGCTCAGGTCATAATCCCAGTCCTGGGATAGAGTCCCGCATCGGGCTCCTTGCTTAGTGGGGAGACTGCTTCTCCCTCTGCCCCTCCACCTGCTTGCTCTCTCTCTCTCTCAAATAAATAAATAAAATCTTTTAAAATTTAAAAAAAAAAGAGAGAAAGCCAGAGAAGCAAATTATGAGGTCTGAATTCACACATCAAAATTCTAAATACCGTTAACCCAATCCTCGGTATGCAAGTTCCCTTTATTTTTTTTAAATTTTTAAATTTTTAAAATTTATTTATTTGAGAGAGAGAGTGCAAGTAGGGAGGAGCGGCAGAGGGAGAGGGAGAAGCAGACTCCCCACTGAGCAGGGAAGCCAGACTGAAGCTGAGTTTGATCCCAGGACCCCAGGAACACGACCTGAGCCAAAGGAAAACGCTCAATCGACTGAGCCACCCAGGCATCCCTTCAAGTTCTTTTTAGACGTTTTTGCGGTGTGAACATTGATCCTTTACAAAATATAGGAATGTACTAATTCAACCAAAGATTACAACTGGTTCTTTTTTTTTTTTAAAGATTTTATTCATCTATTTGAGAGAGAGAGTGAGCGAGCGAGAGAGAGCACAAGCAGGGGGGTGGAGGAGAAGAGGGAGAGGGAGAAGCAGGCTTCCCACTGAGCAGGGAGGCCAGTGCGGGGCTCGATCCCAGGACCCCGAGCCAAAGGCAGACACTTAACCGACTGAGCCACCCAGGTGCCCCTACAACTGGTTCTTTACTTTTATAACTATTCTTCATTTTCTTTCACATATAATACCAAAATCATATTTAAAATATCTTTGGAATTAGTACACGTTTTGGACATTTATCCAAAGAAGATGTAGAAATAAGTCAATAAACTCATGTAAATGCTCAACATTGGTTAGACATTGGGGAAATGCAAATCAAAATCACAAAGAGATAGCACTTCACACCTGCTAGGATGGCTGGAATAAAAACGACAGGAAATAACCAGTGTTGATGAGGATGAGGAGAAATTGAAACCCTCATACACTGCTGGTGAGAATGTAAAATGGTGCGGAAATTGGAAAACAGTCTGGCAGTTCTTCAAAATCAAACAGAATGATGATATGTCCCAGCAATTTCATTCCCAGGGTCTATACTCAAGAGAATTGAAAACATGGCCAGAATAAGCAAATCCATAGAAATGGAAAGGAGATTAGTGGTTGCGAAGGGATGGGGGAAGTGACTACTAGTGGGTATAGGGCCTCATTTTGGGGTGATGCAGATGTTCTGCAATTAGACTGTGGCGATGGCTGCACAACTTTGTGAATATACTAAAAACCACTGAATTGTATACCTTAAAAGGGTGAATTATATGGTATGTGAATTATGTCTAGATGTTTATTTTTTATTTTTTTTAAATTTTATTTATCTATTAGAGAGAGAGAGACAGTGAGAGAGGGAACACAAGCAGGGGGAGTGGGAGAGGGAGAAGCAGGCTTCCCGCCGAGCAGGGAGCCCAATGCGGGGCTCGATCCCAGGACCCTGAGATCATGACCTGAGCCGAAGGCAGACGCTTAACCATCTAAGCCACCAAGGCGCCCCTATGTCTCCATTTTTAAAGTATACCTTGTAGCTTATTTGTAGGAAAAGAGAGCACAAAGTGTTTTTAAATTTTTTTAGACATTTTTCTTAGATTTCATAGCTACTTATCAAAGTAATCCTAAACTCACTATTCAAAAGTTGAATAGTTTTTATCTTGAATCTATATTTCTTTCTTTCTTTCTTTCTTTCTGGCCTCGATCAGAAGGACTTGGGCCCCCCTCATCTTGAATTTAAAGTTTGAGCTAAAATGTTATTCTTGCTTTCCTTTTTCTCCCTTCTTTCCTTTTCCAGACTACATTTTAAGCAATAAATATATCTTGCTGAACCATTTGCTTGGTGTCAGTACAATTTCTCCAAGCAAAAATCTTGCAAATCAAGTTAGTTTTATGTGCAGATTCTCATAAAACAGAGATGATGTCTACAATTATCTAACATGATGATTTGTCAGTACCCAAAATAAGTCAATTTTCCTGCTACAAGAATCTAATTAGTTTTAGAGTACACTTTTTTTTTTTTTTTTAGGGAGGGAGTGGGGGGGTTGGGCAGGGCAGTGAGAATCTTAAGCAGGCTCCACATCCAGCACAGAGCACCATGTGGGGCTCGATCTCACAACCCTGAGATCATGACCTGAGCCAAAATCAAGAGTTGAACACTTAACCGACTGAGCCACCCAGGCACCCCTAAAAAGTGTTAATTTTTTGTAACTTTTAATTTTGAGACCATTTGAACTTACAGAAAAATTGCAAAAATAACAAAGAATTCTCATAAATTCTTCACCTCCATTCACCATTTTGTCATGTTTGGTTCCTCTCTTTCTCTATTTATTTATTTAAAAATATATATATATGGGGGTGCCTGGCTGACTCTGTCAGTAGAGCCCACGACCCCTAATCTCAGGGTCATGAGTTCAAGCCCCACACTGGGTATGGAGCCTACTTAAAACACACATACACACACACACACACACACACACAGGTATTTTTTTCCTGAATGATTTGAGAATAATGTTGCAGGGCGCCTGGGTGGCTCAGTTGGTTAAGCGACTACCTTCAGCTCGGGTCATGATCCCGGAGTCTGGGGATCGAATCCCGCATCGGGCTCCCAGCTCAGCAGGGAGTCTGCTCCTCCCTCTGACCCTACCCCCTCTTGTGCTCTCTCTCTCACTCTCTCTCTCAAATTAAAAAAAAAATGAGAATAATGTTGCAGACATGCCCCTTTACCTCCAAATAATTCATATATTTTCTAAGAACAAGGCTAGTCTCTTACATAGATGTAGTACAATGATCAAAATCTAGATGTTTAACATTGATATAATATTGTTTTTTGTTGTGGTGGTTGTTTTTAAGTAGGCTCCACGCCAGGCATGGAGCCACATTCGGGGCTTGAACTCATGACCCTGAGATCAAAACCTGAGTTGAGATCAAGAGTCAGACACTTGACCAAGCCACCCAAGCACCCCTATATAATACTGTTATTTCATCCATGGTTTGTATTCAGATTTTGCTAAGTACCCCAGTAAGGCCCAGTAGTAACTTGACCATTTAGTTAAGGAGGTGTCTGCCAGTTTCTCCACCATAAAACTGCTATTTTGCCTTTATAAGTAATCTGTAGAGAGGTACTTTAAGACTAGATTAATATCTTGTTTCCCAATAAATTTTTGCTCTTTTGTTTTCCCATCCCTCGATCATTCTTGCCTGTAGGTTACACTTTGAAAAATACATTGCTAGATTCAGATTTCAGTCACTTTCTCTAATTTTCATAAACCTTGCATGCACTTTGTTGTCAATTTTGTCCTTTGTGTTTAAGCTTATTTTTTTAAAGATTTTATTTATTTATTTGACAGAGAGAGACACAGCGAGAGAGGGAACACAAGCGGGGGGAGTGGGAGAGGGAGAAGCAGGCTTCCGGCAGAGCAGGTAGCCCGATGCGGGGCTCAATCCCAGGACCCTGGGATCATGACCTGAGCTGAAAGCAGACGCTTAACGACTGAGCCACCACCGCACCCCTGAGTTTAAGCTTATTAAAGAGCAAGTCTTATTTTAGTTAGCTCCTTTTCGTTGCCAACATGCAATAGTTGGGCCAGCCCTTGGGGGGTCGGGGGTGGAGATGCTATCATGAGAAAACATGGAGCTTGGAAATGGATCTGACCCTGCAGAGAACCATCAGGAACCCCAAAGGCAGCCTCAGAGCCCATTCTTGCCACCCAGCCTGCAGGGCCCACCATCTTGTCACTCTTCCTATTCTACCTTCTCTGATCTCTGCCCTCTGTTGACTGTTTTCATTCTTTTCTGTTCATATGTCTTGTAATCTAACTCATAGCTCCTGCTTCCTCATGGCAAGATCCCTCAAAAATTCAATTCTACCTTCTCTCTGTGCCTCTTAGCTCCAATTTCCACTGCTCATTACCTAATTTCGGGCACCTGATTGGCTCAGTCAGTTAAGCGTCCAACTCTTGATTTTAGCTCAGGTCTTGATCTCAGGGTCATGAGTTCAAGCCCCGTGTTGGGCTCAACACTGGGCATGGAGCCTACTTAAAAAAAAATTACCTAATTCTCTCCCTTGTCTCTGCATTGGGATCATTCAGAGGGTGCTGGCTGCATGTAAGGATTGACCTCCTCTGGCCAGGTACTCCCCCAAGATTCTGTCAGCTTGATGGAGGTAGAGGTGGAGGTGGTGGGAAGGTCATATGTTTCCCCTGAGGGCTGCCTCTTAGAGGGACTGCAGGTGTGGTGGACAGAGCTATTGACCAACCTGGACAGTGGAAGTTATATTAGTGCATCAAGTCAGAACACATGATCTAACACTCTGGTGCTCCTTTCAGATAGGAGAGAAGCTATCTGGAAGCTCTAGTTTGAATGTCAGATGCTAGAATTCTCAGGATATCTTTAAGGTTTATGTTAAAATGCATTTTTAAAAAAGATTTTATTTATCCATTTAACAGAGAGAGACACAGCGAGAGCAGGAACACAAGCAGGGGGAGTGGGAGAGGGAGAAGCAGGCTTCCCACCAAGCAGGGAGCCTGATGCAGGGCTCGATCCCAGGACCCTGGGATCATGACCCGAGCCAAAGGCAGACGCTTAACAACTGAGCCACCCAGGCACCCTGTGTATATGCATTTTTAACAAATGTTTACTGAGTATCCTTCTAAGGAGAATATTTGAAAAATGTTATGTTCCAAGAAATACTGGGACAACAAATTACCATTATTACCCCTCTTCTTTTAGGAACTCCAACATTTATCTCATGTTCCTTGTTTATTTTTATTTTGAAAAATTTCAAAATTTACAGAAAAGTTAAAAGAAAGTATCATGCTAAATTTATCTTTTGGTAATATTTTGCTTTAATTTTCTCTCTCTCCCGCACCTAGGCCATGTGAAAGTAGGTTACATAGGGGCGCCTGGGTGGCTCAGTCATTGGGCGTCTGCCTTTGGCTCAGGTCATGGTCCCAGGGTCCTGGGATCAAGCCGCACATCGGGCTCCCTGCTCGGCGGGAAGCCTGCTTCTTCCTCTCCCACTCCCCCTGCTTGTGTTCCCTCTCTCGCTGTGTCTCTCTCTGTCAAATAAATAAATAAACTCTTAAAGAAAAAAAAAGTAGGTTACATAAATTGTAGATATTGTGAAACTTCACCCCTAGATACTTTAGCATGCATTTCCCAAGAATAAAGGCACTTTCCTACATAGCCAAAAAAAATCATTTTCATACCTAAGAAAATCAGCAATAATCTGATAATATCATTTGTACATAATACTGTCTAAAAACACATCATTTGGTACACATGTAAATTTACCCCAGTTGTCTCAAATTTTTCTGAGATTTTTAAAACTCCAAAATCTACTTGAGGTACATGCATTGCACTTGGTTATTATGCTTCTTCTTCACCTGTAATCAGACCTCCCCTTCTCCCCTCCACTGCCTTTCTTTGTGTTTCAAAACTTTGACTTCTTTGAAGAGCCCAAGCCAGTTGTCTCGTAGGACAATATACAGCCTGGATCTGTCTGATTGTTTCCTCATGACTGGGTCCAGGGCAAACATTCTTGGCAAGGGTACTGCTCTGTGTTTCCCAAGGCGCCCCACCTGGAAGCTCAGAGTGTCAGGTGGTCTCACCACAGGAGATGCTAAGTTTGAACATTTGGTGAGGGCTAAAGTCATTCTAATTTTTTTGCTACGGATCAAAGAGATCAAAGCTGTTTGCCCGAGGCTTTCAAATACTTCTTGGTAGTAGGAATTATTTGAAATGGTCACAGACTGGGGTTTCTGTCCTTTATTATCTGTTCTCTGTGGTGTGTGACCAGCTGCCCTTGCCTTTCTCCCAGGATCCCAGGTGGGATTTGCTCTTTTATTTTTAAACAAAGGCAGATTCCCTTTCTGTGGAGACCTCTAGCTAGCACCTGTGCCTTTCGTGTTCACGGGTGTCAACCTCACACATTCACACCCTGCACTTACGCATTCTCTGCTTCTAGAGATTTCTTCCCTCACACCAGTCCATAAATATTTTTTTTTACAATTTTAATTAATTAATTAATTATTCGTCAGAGAGAGAGGGAGAGAGAAAGCACAAGTAGGGGGAGCGGCAGGCAGAGGGAGAAGCAAGCTCCCGCTGAACAGGGAGCCCAATGCGGGGCTCTATCCCAGGACCCTGGGATCATGACCTGAGCGGAAGGCAGCCGCTAGCCACCCAGGCGCCCCTATAAATATTTGTTTCTGACACCAGTACCTCTGAGCTACCATCTTTCTCCAAAGACCCCTTTGTTTAAAGCTTTTCAGCTTCTCTGATTATTTTGAGGAGAAAATTCTCAATTACATGCTAATGTATGTATAACACTCTTAATACTTACTGATAGCACCTTTAGCAAAGAGGGTGCAGTCCCCGCTCTGTAGTAGCAGTGGTGAGACGGGCTGGGGAGGTGAGAGTGTGGGAGTGAGGTGATATTCAGGGTGCCCCTGGATATTAGAAATCCAGCATCCCTTCCTGAAAATGAATCAAAGCCCTCCCACACAACAAAACCAAAACTCAAGTCAGAGTTATTCCTTAGTATTCCCAAACTTTCAGTATGAGATCTTTTAATGTATAAAAAATACCCCTAGATTGGCCTTTACATGTGGTTGTGTTTTACTACCCGCTGATTAAGACATTACATCATGACAGAAAACTATTTAGAATTAATCACCCTTAAAAAAAGAAGTTTTATTTTATTAATACAGGAAAATCTACATGCATTTGGGAAAAAAAGTAGTATACATATATGTTTAAGTGTTAGATGATCTAACAAAACTAGGGATGCTGCTGCACACCTGAACGATTTTGATTTTTGTGATGACAGGGACATGGAAATGTCAGGACTTCAAGAAGGAGAGACCAGTCGAAAGATTTCACTCACCTTCTCTTCCCCGTCCATTGCAAAAGCAAGCAACACCCGCACAACCCCTCACTGAGGCCATTCCTTGGCCTGCATGTTGCCATCTTCCATTCAAGCGGTCCTAAGCCCAGAACTGAGGTGGGCATGGGGATGGGGATGGAAAGTGCTCCCCAGGATCGGGACACCCTGTCCAAAAGGAGTAAATGTTCCCAACCCTTTCAGCCCGCAGGACCATCCACTTGGTCTTCTTTCACCTTACTTGGCTCAATGAAGCTGGAGGTTCTCCGTACTATTTTGTGGAAACAGAAAAAGCAGCAAGCATACTTTCTAAAACAAAGAGGAATTTTTACAGCTGATATGCATTCTCCTTCCTCACTGTTAGTGTTCTCTTGTTCTAGAATACAGTCTTGATTCATGTTGCTTTTATGAAATGAATCTGTTTTCACCACTTATTTATTATAACTAGGTATGCACAGAGAAAAACCAGACAAAAAGCTATATCGTATTTCTGCCTAAAAAGGAACAGTGTATAGGGGTGCCTGGCTGGCTCTGTTGGTCGAACATGCGACTCTTGATCTTGGGGTCAAAAGTTCGAGCCCCACGCTGGGCATAAAGATTACTTAAAATGGGCGCCTGGGTGGCTCAGTTGGTTAAGCGACTGCCTTCGGCTCAGGTCATGATCCTGGAGTCCCGGGATCGAGTCCCGCATCGGGCTCCCTGCTCAGCAGGGAGTCTGCTTCTCCCTCTGACCCTCCTCCCTCTCATGCTCTCTGTCTCTCATTCTCTCTCTCGCAAATAAATAAAATCTTAAAAAAAATTGCTTTAAAAAAACATTACTTAAAATAAATAAGTTAGTTTTTAAAAAAGGAAAACTGGGATTGATATGGTTGAATCCCAGGTTTCCATGATAGCCAATTAGAATCTCAAGACAAATGATTGCACAGGGATGCCATGAAGAACTGGAGGTTCTAATATTTCAAGGACTTCTTAGAGAAGAACCAGCAAGGACATTTTGTGATGATTGAACACAAACAGAATAGTTAGAAGATGAAGAAGAAATATAAATGCAATACTAAGAGGACTTCATTGTAACAGAAGGTAGGCTTTAGAGTCTTCATATCTCCAGGTGAGATGTGTTACGACATGATACAGGACTTATGTCCTGCTCGCACCTGGGTCACTAGTGTCTTGTCTTTCAAAGCTTTTTATTAATTAGAAGCTCACAATCTCTGGCATTAGCCATGATCATGAAAGCCATGACTGGATAAACTATAGAGAGACCTTATAGAAATTGTTAACTGAATAAAAGAATATAGAACTGTAGACTCTGATTAAAAGAGAAGAGGACTTACCATTTTTTGCCTCCACACTTAGAAGGAACTCTTCAATTTTGTTATCTGGCTTAAGAAGATGCAAACGGAGTCTGTTGATGCCATCTGCTTCTCGTGTCAGGACCTCAGCTCTTATAGAGGGGACTTTCCCAGTGGTCACCCAGACCCGGAGGAGACGTGATACTTATTCAAACCCTATTTGGGTTGATTCGCAGTTCCTCTGTGGCTCCTGCAAGTGGTTCACAGTCCATGAAATGGGAACCATGGATCCAGGCCCTGTTAATTATAGTGAGGGGAGGTTCCAGGTTACCTCATTTAAATTATTAATGTCATACTGCCTTGATTGCCCTCCATGATAATTATTTTCTTTTTGCTTCTCTTTCTTGGAGATTACCCATAACAACCACTCAACCAGGTCAATAGTGTTTGAAACTCATAAATAATAATTATGTTATTAACTATCCTCATAGTTAATGAAGCATTTTCACATATATTGCTTGATCTCATAAAAACTCTGAAGAGTTATTATTATCCCCATTTTATAGAGGGATTATCTGAGTCTTAGAGGCTTTATATGAATTGCTCAAGGACGAAGAACAAATACTGGAGCCAGAATTCAAACCCTGGTCTGTCTGGTTCTAAATCCCATAATTTTCCCGTGCTGCCTCATGAGAGGAGTTGCCCAGAGGGAATGGCAATAATTTTTTTTTCCTGGTTGGCTGGGTTTAGGAGGAAGGAGTAAATATATTTTAAATTTGCAAAAATTTTCTCGTCGACCCAGAAGTTAAAATTATACTCTGGGCATGACATCAGGCCCATCTAGCATTCCAGTCTAAAGAGTCACATTCTCCCTGAAGAAATTGTAGTCTTGCCCTGTACACATCTAGATTTGGTATAAATTGAAATGGCTTTTCTGGAAGGGTCATTGTCACAGCAGCATGTACCATCCCAAGCCTGACAGAGGGGGTGAGGGAGGAAGGGGGGGGCAAGTCCATGGTTGCCATTTCCCTGTTTGTCTTCGATAAAATATAGGACGCCCAGTGAAACTTGAATGTCAGATAAACAATGAATTTCTTTAGTATAAGTATGACGCAAATATTGCAAGGGACATATTTACATTCAAAAGTTATTTGTTGTTTATCTTACATTCAAATGGCATCCTGTAATTCGCCAAGTCTGGCAACCTTATCTCAAGGTGGGCAGTGATCCCAAGGTTGTATCCTGTGTGTGTGTGTGTGTGTGTGTGTGTGTGTGTGTGTGAGGATCCTAAGGACAAAGCCCATATGGCTCTGCTTTTGCCATCTGTGCCCTGTACATGCCATGAGGTAGTAGTTCCGTACAGGTGCAGAAGCAGAAGGAGGGCTAGGACGGGGATTCCCAGTGTCCAGCAAAGACTGATGAATTCTGAGTGAGAGGTTCCCTCTGTGGTAAGGAGAGCTGACCTGACCTGAAGTGAATGCTAAAGTTAATTTACCTGGTTTCACTTTGCTTTTCTGCTAGTCTGTTTTCACTGGTGAGTATTCAGATCTGACCAGGAAGTTAAAGTTAGCCTCAGAGATGTGTAAACTCATTCAAAGAAAGAGAAAGAGGAAGGGGCCCAAGGTGGCCTGGATGTGTGAGGTAGAAAGGTCTGTGGGTCTTCTGGAATAGGTGAGGAGGTTCATATTCTGGAGCAGGCCCTGTGGTCCCTCCCGGGGGCATGTCAAGGAGAGGATGGTGCAGATGAAATGCTGGTGCCAGGCACTTGCCTCTGATTGTGAGGAACAATGCCAGTGGGCTATCAGCCCTCCCAACAAGAGGGCAGTCAGTTCAACAGCACCTTCAGGGAGAGAAATTATGCTGCTTACTCATCCTGGAGCTCAGGGAGGGGAGCCTGGGGGCTGCTCTCAGCCCTATTCCTAAGTTGATCTGGAGCCTGGAATAAGCCCTTATTATCTCTGGGCCTTTGAATGTTCTCCTGTAAAACTGTGATGGCAGAGGATATACCAGATTTCCATTATGGTTTCTCTTAGTTCTAAAATTCTGTTGGTATATGTATAATGTTAAGCCTTCTCATGGTTCCTGTTCTGTGTTCACTGGCCAGATAAGAGGGCTGGCGACCACACTTCATCAATAATCCTTATTATATCTGAAGATGACTTTTCATTTGCCCCTCAGTTTTTTTCTCTTATCCAGGCAAAACATCAAAGTCCTTTTTTTCAAAGGGCTATATTCAAATGAGTTTACCAATGAGATCTACCCTCCTAAAAGCCTCGTGTCAACACAGTAATTAGTAACTCTATGGGACCAGAAGCTACAATTAATATTTCAATCCCAGTTCACCATTCTTTCATTCATTCATTTGTGCAGCAAATATTTATCGAGCTCAGGCGAGGCATCAGGCAGATTTGAGCTTTGGGAGGAAAACTTCAACAGAACGACAAAACATGGCAAACTCCAGGTGACCTGAGACCTGCTTCCTCAAGTCCTTTGGCTCTCTTCTGCTGGTGGGCTCTTCAAAGTTTCAGTGTTCGGCCACCTGTCCATCAAATGGTAGAAGCAAAACAAAAATAAGTTCTATCCTCCAGTTGCAGGGAAAGGTTGAAAGTGTTGGCTAACCTGAGGTATTTGAAGAATCTGTGGGTTTCCACCTTCTTCTAGCTGTGGGCCTCCAAGACCAGACATAGCGGGGAACCGGCTCCTTCTACTAAGAGTGCAGAGCAGCCCTTGGGGATGTCCTTCTCTGACCCACTTTTTCTCTGCCCTCTGTCCACAGTGCTGCACTTGAGATGGAGTTACTGCCCCTCTGGCTCTGCCTGGGTTTTCAGTTCTTGACACTGGGATGGAGAAATCGAAATGGAATGGCCACAGCTTCCCAAGGGGGCTGCCTGTTGGTGAGTTTTCCAGGGAACTCTGAGCTGTCGGTTGCTTCTGTCCTGACAAGGATCGGTCCATTGGGAAATCTGGTGGATTGTCCATCAAAGAGGGCAGGGAATGAAGGAGTCTGGATCACCTTGCAGCTGCCTACGTGCTGCCGTGTGCAAGCTGCTCCTTAACCAAAGGTTAGGACGATGCCTGGGGAAGGCCGGGCAGTGCCTGCCCCATCTTTTTCATACCTGCTGAAGACAGGAGGCCCCTGAGGTCAGTCACCCAGAACAAGAAGACCTTGTTAAAAATCTGGATGATCGAGCTCCACTCATGGTATCAGAATCCCTGAGTAGGGCGTAGTACAGTTGGAGAAGCCCTGACTCAGAGCTTGTGTATGAGCCAATAGCAAGTGCTCAACAACTGTGCTGCAGAGTGACATCCTAGATCACGTTCAGGCTGAAGAAGGTCCAGGGAGTGGAGAGCTGAGCTTTTGCAGTTTGCCCTCCCCGGGGCTTTCAGCCTGTATGTGGAAACAGACTTGGCTCATAACAACTGAGCACATTTCTGGAAATTTTCTCCCTTGCCTATAAGTCTATGAGATCAAAAGTCTGCTTAGGAAACATACATTTAATAAACATTCCTTGAGTCCTATTATATGGTAGGCACTGGGAAGACAAACTGAATGTTGGGGTAATACCTACATTCATCGCTGATAAATCTCAAAAACCCAGCTGGTCATGGTTCTTAACCACTTTTAGTAACCTCTAACCACTATGCTGTAATATACTCCAGTAGGGAGTGGGGGTTATGAGCCAGAGCAGGTTTAACACCCCCCCTTACTGGCTGGTGACATTGGTGGGAGAAGGGGCACTCTGTGTCTCAGTTTCCTCCTCTGTAAGATACCGAATAGTGGTACCAGCCAATAATACCATAACACTGCATTGTTACGATGATTAAATGAGTTAGTGTATTTAAAGCTCTCAGAACAGTGCCTTGTGTGTAGTAAGAGCTCTATGTTTTATCTAGTATTACTGTTGTTAGTCTCTGCTACAACTTCAGGCTTCCATTATCCCCTTACAGAGACAATCGAAGATTAACTTCACAGTAGCTAATTCAGGAGGGAATCAGGCATAGAAGGAGGAAGGAAGAAAGTGTGAGTTCTTTGATAGCCTTTCAGGGTTCAGGCTAGACACTTGCCTGACCCTCTCCAGCCTGGTGGGCAGGAGCAGGGGTGGGCTGCTAGGGAGCTCAAAGAGTGGATTCCCTGTGGCTCTTTAAAGCCTGAGAGTTTGCGAGTCCAGCTATCTGCAGTGCCCCTCCTTGCCTAAGCCACGTGTTATCATAAAGTGGACATGATGAGGTTTCCTTGGCTCTAACAGCCACGTGGTCCTTTTGTAGCCCTTCAGTGGGGCTGCAGGGAATTGCAGAGGTGGGACCCCAGAGCTGCAGCTGCTGTGCTGAAACAGGGTCCCACAGCTTGAAGAAAGCCCCTAACCACAACATTCTCCAGAGAGTCCCTGTTAAGGGGAGACCAACACTTATTCAAATAAGGAAATACATTATTTCTGCATGGGGAGACGGAGTTTTGTAAAGACTCAGTTATCCCCCCAGTTAACCCGTAATTGTTATGCAATTCCAATCAAAATTCCAAAGACTTTCGAGGGGAGGGGAAGAGTGAAAAGAACTTGACAAAGTCATTCTGATGTTCATCTGGAAATTAGAAACAACTCCAATGCTCAGCAATAGATTAATTAATCAAATCATGCTAATCATCATAGCTAACATTTATCAAGCACTGACGTCCCAGGTTCTGTTTTGTTTTACATAAACAATCACATTGAGTTCTCGAGAAAAAAAAAAAACCGTATGAGAAAATTATAATTTCCATTTTACAGGGGGAATAATGAAGGTCCCGACCGGTTAGGTGACAGCCCAAAGTCACCCATTTGTTGAAAAGCAGAACCAAAATGGACTGACCCTAGAACTCTTGCTCTTTAGCACTGTGCTATTCATGCAATGAACTAATATACAGTTGCTTAACAGAATGTGGTCAGATTTATTTTTCTTGCCACAGCGATATGTCTGTACACATTATCGAGGGTGGTAAAAGTAGATTACTGGACAGTTTGCAGAGTGTGGTCTCATTAAAAAAAATTTTTTTTTCCATAATCACTGGCCTTATCCTACTGACCAATCCTTGAAAAGGAAGGCCATTATTCTTCTATCTTATCCCTTAAAACTTTTTTTCCTGGACACCTGACATCCTGGTGACTGATTTTTTTTTGCCAGTCTTGTAAAACACTGGGCTGCGCTAAAGCATCCTGAGGCTTGTGTGATTTCTGCAATAAGAACAGGGTCCTCCCATCCATCCTACCTCCTTATGCTGCACCGTCATGGTGGAACAGCACCCGGGGAGGGCACTGAACTGGGCATTAGGAGCTCTGGGCTCCTGTCCCTGCAATGCCATTGGCTCTTCACTTCTGTCCAGACCCCACTTCTCTGTACCATTCAGAGTGGTGATGAGCTCTAAAGTCCTTTTAAGCTGTAATACTGATCAATCCAGAATGTAGAGGAGCATCCCAGGCAAAATTAGTTCAGGTGAATTGAAGATGCCACAGCATCTCGGTTGTCTGGCGTTGACCCCGTTGGACGCACAGGCGTTCCGGGAATAGCGATAAGGATGCGACAGTGGCCGTTTGCGTGAGTGGTGCTCACCGTGTCAGGTGCTGGGCGGCCTCCCGTCTAACCCCACTGCAGTCCCCCGAGGTGGGCACTCTCTATCTTCGTCTCCATTTTTCAGAGGAAGGACCAGACTTAGGCTAAGTTATCTGCCCACGGTCACATGGGAAATAAATGGCAGAGGTGGGCTTCAGACCCGGGTACAGCCTTGGTCCTCAGTCCCTCTCACCGCTGAAACCAAACTGCGAGCACAGTTGTCACTGCTCAGAAGCCAGCGGACAGGAGCTCAGATGTCCTCTGACACGCAGTGTGTTGTGGGGGAGGCCTGGGACTCAGCTCCCGGTGACTGTTTCCACGTGACGGTAAAGAACAAAGAGAAGCTTCCTTCTGTTCTACATTTTCCTATCCTTCTTTTTCTTAAAAAAAAAAAAAAAAATCTCTAGAGCCACTCCCCGCACTTGCAGGAATCGTCCGGTGACCGGGCCGGGTTTCTGCACATAAGCGGCCGCCTTGGAAGCCCCCTCCCTGCTGACCGGTGTGTTTCTGGACCTAGGTTGAGGGAGTAGCCGACTGCCGAGGGCAGAACCTGGCGTCGGTGCCCAGCCATCTCCCGCCCTACTTGCAGAGGCTCATCCTGGACGCCAACCCGCTGAAGGCCCTGTGGAACCATTCCCTGCAGCCCTACCCTCGCCTGGAGAGCCTCAGCCTGCACAGCTGCCAGCTGGGGCGCATCGGCCGCGGCGCCTTCCGGGGCCAGGCCCGTCTGCGCAGCCTGGCGCTGCCCGACAACTCCCTCTCCGAGAGCTACAGGGACACGGCGGCTGCCTTCCGCCTCCTGCAGGCTCTGCGCAGGCTGGACCTGTCGGGGAACTCCCTGACAGAAGACATGGCGGCCCTCATGCTCCGGAACCTGTCTTCACTGGAGTCCGTGTCCCTGGCGAGGAACACCATCATGAGGCTCGACGACTCCGTCTTCGAGGGCCTGGGGCGCCTCAGGGAGCTGGATCTGCAGAGAAACTACATCTTTGAGATTGAGGGTGGCGCTTTCGACGGCTTGACCGAGCTGAGACGCCTCAACCTGGCCTATAACAACCTCCCTTGCATCGTGGACTTCAGCCTCCGCCAGCTGCGGTTCCTCAACGTCAGCTACAACGCCCTGGAATGGTTCCTGGCGTCAGGCGCCGAGGCTGCCTTCGAGCTGGAGACGCTGGACCTCTCTCACAACCAGCTGCTCTTCTTCCCGCTCCTGCCCCAGTGCGGCAAGCTGCACACCCTCCTGCTGCAGGACAACAACATGGGCTTCTACAGGGACCTGTACAACGCCTCTTCGCCTCGGGAGATGGTGGCCCAGTTCCTCCTGGTGGATGGCAACGTGACCAACATCACCACCGTCAACCTCTGGGAAGAGTTTGCTTCCAGCGAGCTCGCCGATCTGCGCTTCCTGGATATGAGCCAGAACCAGTTCCAGTACCTGCCCGCCGGCTTCCTGAGGAACATGCCTTCCCTCTCCCACCTGAACCTCAAGCAGAATTGCCTGATGACGCTTCACATCCGAGAGCACGAGCCCCCCGGGGCGCTCACGGAGCTGGACCTGAGCCACAACCAGCTGTCGGAGCTGCACCTGGCCCCGGGCCTCCCCGGCTGCCTGAGGAGCCTCCGCTCACTCAACCTGAGCTCCAACCAGCTCAGGGGCGTCCCCGCTGGCCTTTTCGCTGACGCCGGTAACATCACTACAGTTGACATGAGCCACAACGAGATCTCCCTGTGCCCCCAGCCAGCTGCCTTGGCCCGCCCGGGCCCCCCACGCTGTGTGGACTTCCGGAACGTGGCATCCTTGAGGAGCCTGTCTCTGGAGGGCTGCGGGCTGCGGGCCTTACACGACTGTGCGTTCCGGGGGACCGCCCTCACCCACTTAGACCTGTCCGGCAACTGGGGCGTGCTGAACGGCACTGTCGCCCCTCTCCGGGATATTGCCCGCACGTTACAGGTCCTGTCTCTCAGGAACGTGGGCCTCAGGTCCGGCTTCATGGAGCTGGACTTCTCTGGGTTTGGGAACCTGAGGGACTTGGATCTGTCGGGGAATTCTTTGAGCAGTTTCCCACGGTTCAGGGGCAGCCTGGCCCTGCAGACCCTGGATCTCCGCAGAAACTCTCTCACAGCCCTTCCCCAGAGCGCGCTGTCCGAGCAGCTCAGCAGAAGTCTGCGGACCATCTACCTCAGTCAGAATCCTTACGACTGCTGCGGGGTGGAGGGCTGGGGGTCCCTGCAGCGCCTGCACACCATTGCCGACCTGCACATGCTCACTTGCAACCTCTCCTCCAAGGTCATTCGCCTGCTGGAGCTGCCCGGAGGCACGCCTCGGGACTGCAAATGGGAGCGGGTGGACATGGGCCTGCTGTACCTCGTGCTCATCCTTCCCAGCTGCCTCACCCTGCTGGTGGCCTGCACCGTCATCTTCCTCACTTTCCGGAAGCCTCTGCTTCAGGTCATCAAGAGTCGCTGCCACTGGTCTTCCATATACTGACCTGGCTACGTGCCAAGGTGAGAAGCTGGGCCTGTGCATGCAAGAACACGTTCTCCGCCAGATCTCCAGATCTGATGCGGAGGACAAAGCTGGTGAATTGAGGTTTAAGTTAAAAGTTTCAAATGTTTCCATCCCTCGTTGTCCCCAAGCCCTTCCTCCATCATTGTGATTCACCCTCATCATCCTGGTAAAATATTTATTAAGCGATGTTCTGTGACAATAAAACACATGTCTCTTAAATATTTTTTAAATCAAACTCGGCTTGTGTTTTCTCTTTCTTTAACGTTTTTCGGGAATTTCACCCAGATTACTTTACAGCATCCTCCCCCCGGGGTGACAACATGGAGCTGACTAGAGAGGGTAGCAGTTCAGAGCTCCCTGATGGCAAAGACAACTCCAAGAGCTTGTCCTGTGGGTGTGAGGGTCTGTGCCCTGGGGGGGTGGGGGTGGGGGTTCACCAAGGACAGGAGTTTCCGAGCCGGGGGTCTGAGATAAGAGTTCTCAACTCCTGGGGCGCCTGGGTGGCTCAGTCGTTGAGCGTCTGCCTTCAGCTCAGGTCATGATCCCAGGGTCCTGGGCTCAAGCCCCGTGTCGGGCTCCCTGCTCGGCGGGAAGCCTGCTTCTCCCTCTCCCACTCCCCCTGCTTGTGTTCCCTCTCTCGCTGTCTCTCCCTCTGTCCAAAAATAAATAAATCTTAAAAAAAAAAAAAAAAAGAATTCTCACCTCCTGTCGTGGCCACTGCAGCCAGGGTGGGCCTGAGTGCCCTGGGTTCACGCCTGCAGTTTGTGCAGGCAAGCATGGCCCTCTCATGGAAGAGTTCAGAGAACGATAACTGGGCCCGGAGTTTATTCATGCAATAAACTGAACACCAGGCACAGTCCTTGTTCTGACGGAAAGGAAAGAGGAATGTAGAAAGGAGTGGCTTCTGCTAAGGCTTCTGCATAGGCTACCGCTACTCTACTCTTCGCAAAAACCACAAACAACTCAGCAGAGGTTGAGCATCTGCACTCACGACATCCCTGGTTTTCTTCTCCTTCCCTCAGTGAAGAGAGAACAGCTTCTGTGCTCCTCTGTGAGGAAAAGACGACGAAGACACAGGCCTTGCCCTTTTGGTAGTTTAGGATTGACGCTGTCCTTGCACTTTTTATCCCTGTTTATTGAATCATAAAGGGGCTAAAGGCAGGCGTGGGGCTGGGGGTGAGGGGGTGGGGAGAGGACAGAAAGCCCACAAGCTGATTCCTATTACCACGGAGACTAAATGTCAGCAGAAGTGTTTAGGCCACTAAGCAGAGAGAGAAAAGCAGTGGTCTTAATTTGACAAAGCAGAAACTTCCCTCGGCGCTCTACAAGGGCATAAAAGGCCGTTTGGTAAGGCTCCACACTCCAGCACCTGTGCCAGCTAGCTCTTGCCTGTCCCGCCCCCCCCCCCCCCCCCCCCCCCCCCCCCCCCCCCCCCCC
>NC_058403.1:70063367-70073072 GCF_002201575.2 Neomonachus schauinslandi
CCCCCCCCCCCCCCCCCCCGCCAGTGTGGCTCTCTCCAGCCTGAGCCCCAGCCCAGAGCCTTGCACACCCCTCAGATCGCCTTGGAGCCTCTGTCCAGGGTTGTTCTGGGCGAGCCCCGGCAGCCCATGTCCCTAAGACCAGACTCCCCCGATTTCCTCCCCCCATCCACACAAACACTTTTTCCTGGGGTCCTGCTGTTTCCCAAGGTAACAACTAGCTAACGAGACAAACGAATCTTTTTTTTATTATGTTCAGTTAGCCACTGTATCATTAGTTTTTGATGCAGTGTTCCGTGATTCATTAGTTGCGTATAACTAATCACAACACGTGCCCTCCTTAATGCCCATCACCCTGTTACCCCATCCACCCAACCCCCTCCCCTCTGAAACCCTCAGTTTGTTTCCCGGGGTCCATAGTCTCTCATGGTTCATCTCCCTTTATGATTTCTCCCCCTTCAGTTTTCCCTTCCTTCCTCTACGGTCCTCCGTGCTATTGCTTATGTTCCATGAATAAGTGAAACCATATGATAATTTTCTTTGTCTGCTTGACTTATTTCAGTTAGCATAATCCCCTCCAGTTCCATCCATGTTGATGCAAATGGTGGGTATTCATCCTTTCCAATGGCTGAGTAATATTCCATTGTATATATGGGCCACATCTTCTTTATCCATTCATCTGTTGAAGGACATCTCAGCTCCTTCCACGGTTTGGCTATTGTGGAAATTGCTGCTATGAACACTGGGGTGCAGGTGCCCCTTCTTTTCACTACGTCTGTATCTTTGGGGTAAATACCTAGTAGTGCAATTGCTGGGTCGTAGGGTGGTCCTATTTTTAACATCTTGAGGAACCTCCATACTGTTTTCCAGAGTGACTGTACCAGCTTGCATTCCCACCAACAGCATAAGAAGGTTCCCCTTGAATCTATCTGCGGCTTGTACATTTATGGCTTCTCTTGAGTTAATGTGTCACCCCTCGCATCAGTTACTGTTCTTAGTTTCTTGCAACCGAGGATGCCTCTGTCTGATTTAAGCAGCATGCGGGTTTAGTAAAAGGATATTGGGAAGCCCAGACTCTCTGGAAAGTCTGAGGCACAGAGTTGGGAAATGGGCAGGAACCGGGAGACTACACGGCTGTTGGGACCACAGCCCAAATCATGCCATAAACAATCACTGTGAGGACAGGACAGCAGCCACCCCCTTAGTGCCAGACAGCACAGTTTGCCTTGCATCATTGACAGCTCTGGACAGGGCCACCACCACAATGGTCACCCACTGCCCAAATGAACAGCCTCCCAAATTCTGCCATCTTGTGTCCCTAGCTCCTGAGGCACAGTCCGGAGCAAGTGGAGCTGGTCGGTTGACCTTAGGTCATGTGCCCCTGCCCAGGCAGCAGAAAATGGGTTCTGCTTCCTATAAATACTTACAAGGGGTGGAGTTCTCAAAACAGGAAGGGAAGTTCAATGTTAAGAAGACAGAAAGAAAGACAAATGTGTACCACACCCTTTCAGGCAGCATGTGCACTTAGCAGAGGACTTCGTGAAGCAAATTCTTAGCATGAAGGAATGACTCGAGGGGTCGGGCGAGGCTTTCAAAGCCACTCGAATCACACCATGTAGCTCACTACCCACTCTACCGGTTCTTAGGGCCTAGCCTCACGGAATGGCAAATTGCAAAGACGTTAGGACAGAGCCCTCCTCTTGTCTGTGGTAGTAACTTCAGAAGGCTGTGGCCTTTTCTAAGTTGATTAGTCCATCACTAGGGTCTAAAGGTGATTTCCCAGGTTATTTCAGTATGGTGAGAAGAATGGGAAGAGCAGGTGGATTTCTGCATCTGATCCTGAGCTATGGTTCACCAGCAAATTCTGTACCTTTGTCCTCCTTGGCCCACCCCTCCCTCCACCTGCAGCAGAAGAGTACACTCTACTATCCACTCTGAGCAGGTTAGAGGCATGAGGACCCACAGAGCCTGTTTCGAGTTCCATGGCAGGACCAGATGGTGTCTGCCTAAGACCTCCCA
Source organism: Neomonachus schauinslandi (assembly GCF_002201575.2). Classification (NCBI taxonomy): domain Eukaryota; kingdom Metazoa; phylum Chordata; class Mammalia; order Carnivora; family Phocidae; genus Neomonachus; species Neomonachus schauinslandi. The sequence goes on from NC_058403.1 coordinate 70,065,384, forward strand.
GACAACCAGATTGAGCACCAAGTGGTTCTTCCTCAGTGGGTGGGAAGTGGGGGCCACCTCCAGTTGCCACATGCCAGATTATTCAGAGTCAAAGATAAATAATGTCAGAGATTGAACTGTTAACCTGGAAGATAATAATTCAGTTTTTTAAAATCCAGTCATGAAACAAGAGCTTAAGTTTTTCCTGGAGGCACAAAATAAGTTGCTAGGGGTCAACTGATTTTTTGAAGGCCCCTTGCAAAAAACTGGCTAAACTATAATCCTTGTTTCCTATCACTGGTCATCTTTTGTCATGGATCCATCCAGGGCCCGCTTTTGTTTCATGTGCCAGATAGCTTCCAGGTGCCCCTCCAGATCCTCTCTCCACCCTTCCCTGTCCTGCCCCAGGAGCCTTAGTGGGCTCCCTTGCTCTCTGGTTTCCGATTGTAATTGGCTAAGAAGGAGCCTTGGCAGATCAGAGAGGAGGAGGATGGTGAGGTCAGCATGTTTATTCTCCCCACTGCTCCCTATGGATTTGTCTCAAAGTGGCTGCACTCACAACCAAAGTTCACACTCCTCTTAAGGTGGCCCTTTCTACACAAACCTCTGCGTCGAGGTGCTAGGAGCCACTAGAGGTGGGTAACAGCTCTGTCATTACCAGCCCCATGTGATTGCATTAGGCCTGTGGTTTGCCTTTCCCTACCCTTCCCTTTGTAAACAGTCTCCTTCTAAATCCTCCTCGACTTATCCTTGTTTGAATATGATTCCCACATTTACCCATCTGGTTCCAGTGGGACACTGAGGAATGCAGTTGGCTATTTATTAATACTGAACCAGAGAAGTCTCAGTACTGGGGTCAGAAAGCCATAGAAGGCTAAGGATCCAGGCAGAGGTATAGAGGCAAATCCCCTGCAGATGGTTGTCTCTCTCCAGATTGGAGAGGGAGAAGTTTCCAGGCTTGGAGACCTTCTTTTAAAAAGTGTGGGTATTGTCGGGCACCTGCGTGGCTCAGTTGGCTAAGTGTCTGACTCTTGATTTCAGAAGGTTGTGAGATTGAGCCCCGTATCGGCTCTGCGCTGAGTTGGGAGTCTGCTTGAGATTCTCTCTCTCCCTCTCCCTCTGCACCCCGCACTCTCCCCGCTGACGCTCTCTCTAAAATAAATAAATAAATAAAATACTTTAGAAGTATGGGTATTGTGATGGCACGGTGCCAAAGAAAACAGGCAATGGGGCTAGGAAAAAAGTGTCATAAAGCAAAGAAAAGGAAAATACTCCTCACTAACTGGGTTGTCTTCTCTGTCCTAATCATTAATTACTAAGTGCTTATTTGGGGCTAAGCTTTTATATGGAGGATTTCACTTAACTTGGGGAAATCTCAGGCTGAGAGCAGTTTACTTTTGTCCAAGGTCATACTGAGCTGGGGGAAAGACGTCAGCATTAAGCTGAAGAAGAGAAAAGAGCTTTGGCAACTTGACTATCAAGTCCACCCAACCGTCCGTGGACAGCACCCCCCAGCCGGCTGGCAGCCGCTGACCAGCACACATGGGCTGCCTAAAGGCCCTGTGGGGAGGTTCACGTGGGGCACAGGTGAGCAAGTCCACGGTATTGAAGACCTGCGAGAGTTCAGGCAGCTCTTGGTCTCAGCGTCACCATGCATGGTGGACAAGGGCCCCTAAGCCCCAGAAAAGACTAACGGAGGAGAACTGCCGCACACAGGCCTCCACATTCCACATAGAGTCTCTTTCACATTGTACTTCTCAGGGCTCCTAAAACACTCTTTAGTGACTGTTCCCAAGAGCTGCTTGTGTCTTTCACACTTTCGTTTTCGTTGTCCCATCTTTATGCTTGTGCAATGGGGGTCCTCGGCAGCCTTTTGGCTGTTCTTGGTCCCGTGGACATTCCTCAGGCACTCAGTCATGCACTTCTGCCACCTTCAGATCCCTTAGTATGGAAAATATGGAAAACTAGATTCCTAACTTCCGTCATATTTAAAACTCTTATCCCTGGACACGATAGTCCCTCCCTTTGCTTATTTCAAGAGTGTTTAGCTTATAAAGGGCAACACGAACCATTTTATGTATAAGCCCATGCACAGTGGTACTGATACCAACTGAGTCTGTGTCACAATGATTAACCCCTACTTTCTTCAGGCAACCCCTCATGTTGCTGAGACTGAGAGAAGTTTCTCGCATCATCTCAAAGTCTTAGGGGAGGTGGCATTAGCAGATCACAGTTTGAAAACAGCCTTTCCCACAAATCTCCAAAACACATTATCTAAGAAGAGGGCTTGGGGAAGGTATATGGCCAAACCCAATTTGAATGGGGATAAAATTGGCTTGAACACTGGACTGGCCTAAAAAGTACAACCCCAAAGGGGCCTCTGGGCCTCCCAGGGAGAAGTGGGGCCAACATGGGGAGGGCACAGAGAGTAAGCAGGAGGGTCATGCTTTCTGGAGGGTGGGTGTGTTTCTTTCTTTTCCGGCTACTGTTATCGATGTGATGCGGTAAGCACATCCCTTCAGCTGAATGCCCTGGAGAGGAAGCCCCGAGCTTCCTGTTGTCTTACCAATGCCGCAAAATGCAAGCTAGAAATAAAGAAAAATGGGGAAAAGAGGAAGAAATGGGAAGCTCCTCTGACTAGGTCAGGGATACCAGCCTCCAGGAGGAAACACAGCTCACGTTTTCATGGAGAGGTAGAGGAAAAGGCACATCCCAGATGTCAGCTGCTTCTCACATCAATCAGGATCCAGAAAATCATCTCTCTCTATAAAAAGGAACTTTTTTTTAAAAGATTTTATTTACTTATTTGCCAGAGAGAGAGAGAGAGTACAAGCAGGGGGAGAAGCAGGCAGAGGGAGAAGCAGGCTCCCTGCTGAGCAAGGAGCCCAACATTGGACTCCCTCCCGGGCTCCTGGGATCATGACCTGGGTGGAAGGCAGATGCTTAACCAACTGAACCACCCAGGCGTCCCTAAAAAGGATCTTTTTGAAAAACAACAGAATAGACAACAAAGTTGAAGATCTTAAAAGGAAGAATAAAGACATGTGTATAGGGAGATACTGCCAAAGAAATACACCTACCCCCCTGCTTCAATGCCGTTAAAATCCTTCTGTTTGTGAGACTTCACCCCCAACGTTTTACAGTGTTGGAAAGAATCACATTCAGTTTTGTTTTGCTGCTGCTAGCATCTTAGCCATCTACGAGATACTTCATGAATTTAGCTGAAATAATATCCTGGCCCCTGGGGTGGAGTAAACAGGTGGTGCCAACAGGTCCCCATACATACATATTTATTTATTCATATCATCAGGAAACTTATCACTTAGCAAAATAGCCTATCCTTGCCTTGCATTCCACTGGCCAGCTTTTTTCTTCAGTTCTTCAAAAAGCCAGTTTTCTCCCCATTAAAATCTGCTTTGACCACGTACCTTCCCCAAGCCCTGCTCTTAGGTCATGTGTTTTGGAGATCTGTGGTCTGTTTTCAAACTGTGGTCTGCTAAAGCCACCTCCCCTAAGACTTTGAGACGATGCGAGAAACTTCTTTTAAGCCAACCCTGACTTTCCTGGACTCGATTTCTTTAACAATATTATCTTCCTCTACTGCCTGTGTTTCACATCACAGAACATCCTTCCTCCGAAAAGAGATAAAAACAACAAAAATTCCACTGTGATCATAACGGTCGATTAGAAAAGGAAACTCCCTCCAACTCTCTAACTTTTCAAAAATGTCATACTTTCCCCTTGAAATATGACTAAGTTTGGCATCCCCCAACTGCGTGTCCTATGGTTTTCCTAACTGGCCAACTATTGGCTGCCTGGGACGTGGTGACAGAAGCAAAGAGACACAGACCTCCCGGGTGCTAGCATCACCTTGCTTTCTTTTTTGTTACATCCAAATTTGTTTCTAAAGATAATGTTTTCCTACCTCATTCTACTCTTCTTTATCAGAAGCTCCAATGGTATTTAAATTATCTTCTGGACTGATGGTTCTGGAAGGTTATCATATATTCTGCAATATATATCATATCCCAGAGAAAAGACCTAATGTTCGTGTCAAGGGACAACCTGAAGTGCAGAAGGTCTGCAGAGGGAGGTGCCCGGCTCTCTCAGCTGTTTCTCCTTGGGAGTGGGGAGCACTGTGACAAAGACCGAGTTAAGTTTTCTTTACCTTTTCACTGTTGAAACAGAAAACTGTCATTAATTGCAAAAATGGCTACAAATTCTACTAAAGCATTAATTGAAACCAATACAATGCAAGTGGTTCATTAAGAAAGGAAAAACTGGGGGCATATGAGTGGCTCAGTCTGTTAAGTGTCCGACTCTTGATCTTAGCTCAGGTCTTGATCTTAGGGTTATTAGTTCAAGCCCCATGTTGGGCTCCGTGTTGGGCATGGATCCTACGAAAGGAAGGAAGGAAGGAAGGATAAGGATAAGAAAAAAAGAGAGAAAGAACTGTACAGACCACCAGGGACACCTGGGTGGCTCAGTCCTTAAGGGTCTGCCTTTGGCTCGGATCGTGGTCCTGGGGTCCTGGGAACGAGTTCCGCATTGGGCTCCTTGCTTGGAGGGGAGCCTGCTTCTCCCTCTGCCTCTACCTGCCTCTCTCTCTCTGACAAATAAATAAATAAAATCTTTAAAAAAAAAAAAAAGAAAGAAAGTTTAAATGATCATGATGTAAAAAAAAGAGGGGGTTAACATTATGTGGATTGGGTAGAAATGAAAACACAGTACAGCTCATGAGTGTGACAAATTGTTGAGCAAGATCAATCTATTTAATGGATCTAGAGAAAGTAGTTGCCCAAGATAAGGCAAAGACACAGAGGCCTTTACCTAAGTTCCAGTTTCACATGGATTTTAGTGCCATCTGGATATTGTATGAGGATCGATGGATGAAGAAATTACACATGAAGAAAAAAAAAGAGGATCTAAAAATGGAAAAAGAATGCAATATCACCATTTTATAAATATTAAAGGATAAAAGCTTAACAGAACAGTAGAAATTCAAAGTGTGTGAAAATAATGAAACAGTTCAGTGGAGATATTATCAATAGGACAAATTAATAACAAAAAAGACTTAAAAGGGAAAGAAAGTAAAGATAATTTCATAAACACGGTTGCATTCAGAAATGAAAAAGAGTTTGCATAAAGAGTGTGTTCACAAACAAGAAACTGGTATTTGTAAAGTCACTCTTGGGAATAGAGTCCTGTGCATGAAAGGAATGAAGGCACAGATTCTTTAAAATATACTTTGTCCACTTTTGGCTGCTGGGACTTGTATTCAGGTTCTCAAGGGGAGAGGAGTTCTTGCAACTATTCAGATTTCTCTGGGTTTTGGGGGTCCCACACCCCATCCTCCTCCCCAGGGAGGTAGAACAACTTTGTAGTTTTTAAGTTAATTCAAACAAATGGTGGAACATTTTAACGACTGGATTTTATTTTCTTCTGATAGCTATTAACTTGAGTACTCTCCCCTTTTTGGCATTTAAGACCTCATAAATAGGCACAATTTGTTTCTCAGGTCTCAAAGGAAGAATATTGCTGATACTTTAATTACTTAAGAAGCTCAGTCTCTGGTGGCTGGCCCTGAAATCCGTTGGGTCGTCTCCGAATTGATCATCCTTTCCCTTCCTGATTTATTTAATCTTTCCCCACCAGTTTGCACCCACTCAACCCCCTTTTCTTTCATTTTTAGGTACTCTTTTTGGGTGTATTTTTGTGAGTTCATGACCAAATTTTACTTCTTTGGCGGGTCCAACGTTGATGTATTTGCCCCATAGTAAGTCTCTGTACCCTTGCAAAATGTTGGACTTACCGTTTATTTTTGTATTTTGTTTGTAGTTTTAATCACTGACTCATTTAGGGAGATGTAGCTCTGTTGCATGGTAACCAAGATGGTGACTGTCATGGCTCGTTTGTTAAGACTTCACTGATGCCTGAACTTTCATGTCCGTAAGGTTTGTTCATTTTTAGAGGACAATTTAAGTTTGAGTTGGTAGCTGAAACTACTAGGTTCTCATATTACTGGGTTTCAATATTAAATTCTAGATCCTGCTTAATTTCTGGCAGGGTATGACAATGCTTGTTCTTCACCTCCTGTGAGATAACTGAGTATATAGTCTCTTCCGGGGGCTTGTATCAAATGAGGGAAGGTTGCTGTTTGAATGATCCTGCTCCTTTGAGTCCTCAATGACTAACAATTTCTACCTTCCATGGGACATAGTCTTCTTCCCAAGCCCAAGCTATTCTTTTCTACATAAGTGATTTTTTTTAACTAAAAAAAAAATTTTTTTAAATAAAATTAGACAGAGTGGGGGGTCAGCTTAGGTAAGAAATGGAGTGATATAAAGGTGCCTGGTGTGCTGATAAGCCCAAAGATGATATTGAAGCAGCCTTAGCCTCTGCTACACACTTTATCTTATTGTGTATAACTATGAGCTTCCAGATTTTTTAGAACACTTGTATGGATTTTTGTTTGTTTGTTGTCTGTGTGGCTTTTAGCCAATTTTGGTCCAGTAAACCTCTGAGACTGGTGTGTCTGAGCTCTACCTTTCTCTTCAGGGTGCCAGGATCCACCTAAGGGACACTGACCAGAAACCTCCCTCTTAATGCCCCCCAAATGGTCTGGAATTCCCCTCTGCCACAAACCAACTGACAGCAACTGAGGAGAACAGGGCAAGAGGAAGGTTAGAAGTTACCAAGCATGACAAGGGGTGCTCTGCTGCAGAACTGGCCACAGGTTTCTTGGTATCAGTCAACTGGAGCTTAAAAAAAAAAAGAAACAGCTTCATCACCCCACTGCCACATCCTCAAATCTGATGTCCTTATCACGGAATTACAGCTGAGTGTCTTCCCTATGATTTCAACATCATAGACCTTTTAGTTTTGTTTAGCCTTTAAGAAGAGTCATTCATTTGCTTGGGGCTTATATCAAGTCAAAATGCCCAGAAATACCTTACTCCTTGTTCCATGCCCTTCAGCGCTCTACAATGAGGAAATGGGCACAGATCCCTAAGACATTTATCTATTCAGCAAATATTTAGTGAGCCTCTGCTATGTGTCAGGCATTACTTAACGCTGGGGATTCTTACAAAGCTATTTTTCTTCTCATTGGTTGTCACTTATGGTTACTTTTCTTCACTTCCCTCTCTTGCTCCTCTTCCACTGCTCTTGACTCTCCTCAGTCTCCTTGAGACCTGAGTCCTGAGCTACTACTCTGGCGAGTACACGACTGAGGTACTCCTTGCTATATTTGGGGGTTACAAAAAGAGTGTGTCACAAGTATAACATATGCTCTTTTCTGTGTCTTCAGTTTTCATAATTTAATGTGCTCCTGAAAGACGAAAGAGTTTCTGTTGCTGTGTCAAACACGCATTTGCCACATAATACAAATCTGCACAGGGGCCCCTTTCTATTTTTGATTCTAAAGCTGGTGGCACAGACATAAATCCATCACAGATCGAGTCATCCAAAAAATACTTTAGTCCCAGCTCTGAGCCTCAGAATCTCAAAGAAACTAGGAAACAAGTAATATTGTCTTGAGCCCTGGAGCCAGTCAATGGCCTAGTTATACTACTTTCAAATCCATTCCTGACCCTTACTTGCTTTGCTCTGGATCCATCCACACTAATATAGAGAAATGATTGAAGAAAGAAGAAGAAAGAAGGAAAGAAAGAAAGAAAGAAAGAAAGAAAGAAAGAAAGAAAGAAAGAA